>NW_018165245.1:401616-402550 GCF_001263595.1 Phalaenopsis equestris | reverse complement strand
AATCATATTACATTTTCTCCTATAATTTATGCAAGCATGAAAGAAGCTAGAGTTTCTGTCCCCCTCAGTGAACTTGGTAATAGCAGCTTTCTGCTTCAAGAAGGCTTCATTATAAGTGATATGAGCAAGAAGTTATTCATTAGCTTTATGAAGATCTCTCTCAAATTTTAACCCTTCTGGAAATCTTCTTCAATGCTGATCACTTGATTCTGAGCAGTTTTTAAGTTCTCATTAACATTACCAAAAGTGTTCCAATTCCAGCTCTTTAAATGGATGACCACCTTCTTTTGTAATTTCCATAGATTTATCCATGGTCCATAATCTTCATTGAGGTCCATAATTCCATAATCTTCATTGATGGTCCAAGAATTTGTAACTTCCTTGATGAAATTAGGATGAAGAGTCCACATGTTTTCAAATCTGAAGGGGGAACCCCCAGGCTTCACATGATTTTAAATAGAGCAAAGAATGGGTCTATGGTCTGACCCAGACATGGTAGGGTGGGTGATGATTGTATAAGGGAAGGTTTGAAGCCGCTTAGAGTTTCCCAACATTCTATCAAGTCTTTCCTATAAAACCCCTCCTCTCCAAGTGTATTTGGGCCCTGAAAACCCAAATCAAATAACTGAGCATCTATAAGGAATTCATTGAACTTCAGTATAGAGCTTTGAGATGGACGCCTGCCTCCTTTCTTTTCATCAGGTGAAGTAAAACAATTGAAATCCCCCCAACAATCCAAAAAGAGTTTATGGACTGGCTGATGTTGGAAAGCTCCATCCACAACAACTCTTGATTACTCTTGAAACTCTTGATTCCTTCGAAGACAACTAGCATAAACAAAGGTGGCATAACCCACCTGAGCTCCAACTATAAATTGAATATGTAAATATTGGGGGCTATTCAGAACAAAACCCTATTCTTTCTAAATTTTAAA
>NW_018165245.1:391221-401580 GCF_001263595.1 Phalaenopsis equestris | reverse complement strand
AAGTGAGAAAATTTGGGAAATTTTTTGATAATATTAGAAGAGTTCTTAGAAACCATAGGTTCCAAAAGAGCAAAGCACCATATTTTAGGTGTTTTCACAAGGTGTACCAGCCTTGTGAGAGAGTTAGAGTGTGAAACACCCCTAATGTTCCAACATAAAAACTTAATCATTGTGAAAGGGGTCTCCATTTCCTTTTGGTTCCCTAATTGGAATGTATCAGCTGATTAGTTCCTTCCAAAGAGGGAGCTTTCTGCAACAGCTTCAATTCCATCTTCCCCTTCTTTTTCCTGTTATTCTCTTGAACTTGCCATTCCTCAGTAAGCACCTCAGCTATTAATTCCACAGTAGAATTTTGAATTTGTGGGGATTGATATCAATTTTACTTCTTGCAATGTCTCCTTGCCTGCCCTCCACCACCTGTTCCTGAACATTCATGGCAGAAGTGTTTATTTCAGTGACCTCTTCTAGAATACTTGGAAGCTTAGGATAGACTTCCACATCAGTTTCACCACTGACTTGGGATGCTTCCTGTTCATTAGTTCCTCTGTTATCCTTTCCCAAAGCTTCAACAGATCTTCCTTGAGTAGGCATACTTTGAGGAGCTGTTTTTCTAGATGGTGGATGTAGCCTATAGCATTTGTCCACATTATGCCCAAACATCCTGCAGTGAAGGCAGAATAGTGGTTTTTACTCCATAATAATGCTTTGCCAAAACCCTTCCTCATGGGTTCCAATCCAAACTCTCTTTATTTTTGGGAATGTGATATCTCTTTCTAACAGCACTCTTGCACCAGTTGGTCTAGCCAAATTGTAGGTTAGGGCATCAACTTTTAAAGGGCATCCCAGCACCCTTCCAATGTTAAACAAGACATTTTGGTGGTAATATTGAATAGGAAGGTTAGGAAATTTAAACCAAATTGGTACAACTGGGGGTTCTTTGCTTGGATCAAATCCAGGTGTCTATTTTAATAATTTCATCGGGGTACATACAGTTAAGAGAGTTTGTTTTGCAAAAACTTTAGCATAATCCTCCTCATTAGACATTTTGATTAATAGATGTCTTCTATCCATTAAACCCACCTGCCAAGCACCAGTGAGTTGGAGTTCCTCAAAAAATTTCCTAACACAATCCATTTTTGGATGGCCAAATTAAAACTTGCCAATCATAGTGAACTTAATTGATTCATTCAAAGTTTGCATCTCCCCAAGGGTAAAAAGCACAGCAGGTTCACCCTCTTTGATTCCAATAGGAGAAATATAAGGTCAGGAAGTCTTGCCAACTGCAGCATCATGCAGAACTTGGGGGAAAACCAGGTGGTCAAAGTTTTTAGGCAAATCTTGCCCTCTACCAACTACTCCAGCATAAGTGGCTTGGGTCCACTGAGCATTTACTTCCACATTAATGGGACTGAACTCCATTAATGCAACTTCAGCACAAACAAAAGAGAAGAATCCTAGTTCCAGAGAGACAACCACTCAATAGAATAGTAAGAGTCCCACCCAACAGTCACAACTCCACTAAATGGAACAATAAGAGTCCCACCCAGCAGCAGTCAGAAAGTGCAGTCACCAGGAGTCCAACCAGTAGAAACCACCAGAAACACCAGAAAGCCACTAGAAAACCTAGGCAAACTTAAAAAAAAATCCAGTTTCCCTTCCACTGTTAGGTTCCACAGCCAAGGGAGTAGCAAAGAGAAGCTCAATGAAACAGTAAAACCAAAGACAAAACACCTCCACCACCACCAGAGATAAGAGCCAACAGGAAGGTAACCACCACAAACCACCACCTCAGAGTTCCTTTGCAGCCAACAACCACCAATCTTCATCGTTTCTGAAACCCTAGCAGAGCACCAAAAACTCCAGCCACCAACATGATATCCTTTATATATATATATATGTATATATATATATATATATTGCTGACCTCACTTTTGGTTGAGGTTTAGTTTTCCCTCTTTAGTAGCCTGAGGTCTAGCCATAGGACTTTTCTATTGAATATTCCTAGAAAACTAGAAAGGAACCCTCACCATTAGAAATTCTAAACTCCTCCTTGCTCAACTTGAAGTTCCACATATTGGTCCTAACCTCTAGCACTTAGTAGGTGGGGTTAGTGAGGAGGATCTCAAGTAGAGTTCCCATAGGACTGCTTGACCTTAGGGCTGACCCTGAGTGTTGCTCTAGAGTTAGTTCACTCACTTACACTCACTTTCACCCATAATCACTCACCCAACTTTCACCCATAATCACTCACAAACTCTAAACCCAAAATTGTTGACTTTGATCCCTTGATCTTTTGGGAGACTCATGCAGATGGTCCCCTAAACCCTCTAGCCTTAAATTGGTTTTAGCTAAGACCAGTACATAGAGGACCAAAATAAAGATTTTATTGGTTCATGGCTCATATATGGTGGTTGGCACCCCAATTCTACCAAAGTGTCCAACTTGACCTTTTGCCCCTAAATCCACCAAAATTACCACCAAAATTACCTAAATCACCAAAATTACCTAAATGCCCTTGAAACCCTAAATTTGGTCAAAATCCTCAAGTTCACCGAAAATACCCAAATTTGTGCAAAAATAATTTCAAACTTTTTCAAAATACCCAAATTACCCAAAACCACCCAAAATTTCAAAAATTTCCAAAATTACCCCTTAAGTTGCCATAATTACAATAATACCCTTGGCACCCTAAACTTTCCCAAAACATCCAAAGTCACTTCAAATGTCTCCAAAACCAATTTGGACCCTTCAATTGGCCCCAATTTAGCCAATTTGACCATTTTGACAAAAACTCCCAAATTATATTTAAAGGTCCAATTTTCTCAAATTCACCTCAAATGTCCATCTTTCATATGACCAATATAAACCAAATCTATGCCTAATTGGTCCATGCTTTGAGCTCAATTTTGATCTAATTCAAAATCCCCAATTTTGGCCCTATGACTTAATCCCACAAAATTGAACCCCATAGCCTACTCAATTGCCTTAATTTGGACCCTACATTATTCATAACTTTGCTAAACATCAAATTTGACCTTTGATCGGCCTTTTTAAAGCCTCAATTGCACTCAATTTTAACTTAAAACCAAAAATCCCTAAATTTGCCCCAAATTGGCCATATGACCTAATCCCACCAAATTGAATGCCCTAACCCAAAAATTGGCACCCAATTCATATTGAAAACTCTTCATGACATCCCTGTGGACCATTTTAAACCATCAATTTGGACTTAGCCCAACCTAGACCTAAGTCTAGTCCATTATGCCCAAATTGACCAAAATCTCAAAATCTTTCAAATTGAGCTTCCAATTACACTCAAAATCACTTCAATCCTTCACCAAAAACCTTCATGACAATCATCTACACAATTTTGATCAATCAATTGGGCTTAAAGTCATGCCTAGACTAACCCAAACCCAACCTTTGGCCATTTTGACCCAAAATTGGACCCATGTACCAAAATTAACTTAGTCATCCTAAGGCCACTAAATTGGTGACTCCAGAGCCACTAAACTCCCCATTGGACAAGGCTAAACCATATTTAACCCACCCAAGCTAAGCCATGGACCAAAGTTCCCCTAAACCAAAGGATTTTTTTCCTAAATTGCTTAAGCCAAGGATATCTTCGCCAAAACCTATCACCAACCCAAATTAATGGTCGCGACAAATTCCTCTGAGGTTCTTGAGCCCGCTAAGCACATCCCCAGCCATGGCCAGCCACCCTAGTCACTGGAGGAGCCAAAATTGAGAGCCACCACCCCTAAATCAAACCCAATTTCAACCATAGAGGCCACCTCATCCCAATAACTCTTTAGAGCTCCTCAGCCCTCCACTTAAGCATCTCTTTACACCCATCAATTTGCCTTAAGCTTCCCTCTAAGCTCCTCTATTTGATCAGCTTATCCATGGCCAAAGAGAGGTGTGCTGAAAATCCTTGGGGAAACTCTGTCTAATTGCTCTCAGACACTCTCAAAGAACTTGTGAGCTCACTGCCACCATTTTTCCCCACTGATCCCCACTGTAGAAGCCCAATTTTGAGCTCAAATTTTCAGCTAAAACTAGGACATCTCTCCAAAGTCCAAAAAACTCAAATTAATTGTGCACACACCATCCTCACAGTGAAAGGAGTTGATTCCCCATCAAATCCTCCTATGAAATAGCCGCTAGCATAAAATTTGATCAACACCTGAAATCGAGCTTGATCGAATTCATACCTAGACAATTCACCAAGGCATAAGACTTCATCCGAAGGTTTTTTGGGTCTAATAAAAGCTACCACAACCATCTGATTGAGGCCCCCCCTCTCAGATAAAGTTATTGAGCTCTAACCCTAGCCCAATTTTATTTTGATTCTCCATTTGTAATGGCTTGATTTTATACTTGATCAACCGCTTAAATGTGTTCGTCTTAAGTAGATGAAGGTTTAGAAACAAACCCCATGTAATTTGGTTGAGTCAATATGTAATTTGGTTGAGTCTAGATGAAGATCTTATGTTTTTAGTGTGAACGGATCTCAGGTTTGAACATTTGCGGACGATAATGGAGAGTCGTTCGATCGCGCGTATATCTAACCAACGAATGAGATTGCGCCGGACGAAGGAATGGAATGCGAACTGTGGTCCGAGTCAACACTGAGGTGGATGGCTACGCCGAACTAGAAGACACCGCGTAGAGCTTTGGAGCCGCCGTAGGTTGACGCGATGCCACGTCACTTAAGTAGAAAAATAAGGATTTTCTTATTTATTTAAATGCTCATAACTTTAAAAAATCATATATTTGTGTAGAAAAATCATAACAATAAAAGAAAAATACCCTCTTGCTTAGTGAATAGAGGAAAATAATCTTGACTAAAAATAAAAATTATTTTCTTATTCCCTAATTTTTAATGAATTAAATACCCTCTGTGGCATTTCAATTCTCTATGACTAAGCATTGCTCACCATGTCTTGAAATTTTGAGGGTTTGTTCCTCATGATAGAGGCTATGTCCCTAATTTTTCCAAGGTCAGAGGGCATCTCTATGCTTCTAACCCTGATTTTCAAGCTAAGGTGACTATTTTGGCTATTTTAATTGTATAAAATCAAAATACCACTTGGAAAATTATGAAAATAATTTTATTAGGTTTTTTGTGATCAGAGAAATCTAGGAAAAATATTGTGATGCTTTAAATCATCTTGTATATTTTTATACTTAATTAAATTCAGATAACTTATATTAATTTATGTAAATTATACTCTTATTAAAAATTGACAAAATTACTTCTCAACTGTCCATAAAAATGATATTTTTTTACTGTAAAAATATCAAAATTATTAGACTTAGTCTAAGCATTAAAATGGATTTTTAAGGAAGCCTTGCTTTTTTGTACAAAAATTATTATATTAAACTAAATATGCTTAGAAAATTTATGAAAATTATTTCTCTCTGTTCATTGTGTTTAGGGGCATCTTATAAAATTAAAATCCATTTTTGTGAACATATCTCATTTTTAAAATATATTTTGAATTAAAAATAATTAAATTAACCAAAATTTTAAAAAATAAAAAAGATGGTTCAAAATGAGTGGGAATATCCCTTAATCACTTAGAAATCATTAGGATTTTTTTCCAAATTTTTCTAAGTTAAAAAATGTATTTTAAATACATAAAAATGAATTTTTCAAGTTTTCCTCATGTTCTCCCACTAAAAACTAAAATAATTATAATAAATAAATTAAAAATCACAAAAATATATGATTTGATTTTCTGGGTTTTCTGAACTCAGAGAAGTATATTAAAAATATAAAAATGATTTTTGCAAGTAAAATATTATTTTCTATTCAATTTAATCATTGAAATTGATTAAAAATTAAATAATAATAATAGAAATTTTATTAAAAAAAATTCATGATATTTTGTCAAGTGTTTCCTTGACCTTAGAAAACCTCTTATAATTTTTTCATAAATATAAATTTTATTATGGATAATTAAGTAAATTAACTTTCTAAAATCCTATCTTCTAAATTTAAATAATTATCTAAATTAAATCAAAAATTTGAGAAGTCCACATGTTCTCCTCTAAACATTATAATTACCTCATGGATATGACACTCTAAACCCTTAAAGTCATTTAAGTTCTGTTTAAAGAGTTATGAGGTGAAATGCCTTATGGGCAAAGCGATAGTTTTAGACTTTGGTGCCTTAACCAAAAATTTAGGATTAACCAAGGGAAGATGGGTAATTTTGATCTTAATAAGCATATTTGGATGATTGGAATACAATGGGGTTAAAAGGTAGAAACCCACTCACCACCCTTGCACAACATCAACAAAATCATAACCCTCCTAATTTTTATGACTCAAAAGTCAACTTAGATCAAATTATTCTTAAGTAATGTGCTTAAGTCGAAAAGACGATAGTTTACTTTTCTTAAGCCCAAAATTGAGGATGATTTGAACATTTTATAAGAATGCACATTACTTGAAATTAAAATTTTGATAATCACCATTTCACCCATCGTGATTGTTAAAGGCTTAGTAGTGGCCTAGGCCCAATATTTAAACTCAATTCATTGGATTTAGAAGAGAATATGATTGGTGACTAACATCCTTAAACACTAAAAGCCTGACTTTAATTATGGGCACTACAATCTTAAATGACCTAGATTTGCCTTAGGGCACCCACCCACATAAATCTTAAGTGACACATTAATTGACTAATCAGGTATTTTATCCTTGGGATAATTAAATTGCTGAGTTTCACTTAGCAAAGGGTAGTCACGCTTCAACCTCAGAAGATTAATGGAACAGTACGATAAGTTCAAAAAGAACTCAAAATAATTCAAGAGAGCCTCAAAGTAGTTCAGGGTCATTCCCTCAACACTTTGAAACCTTCTGGATATTTTGAAGAGCAAATTGAACTTGTTATATTCTGTTCTAAAATTATTGACTAGAATCTTCCAAGTTCCAACAAAATTATAGCCTGGGGTTCGGTAGTTAAACCTTCATCTACTCTTGCTACTTAAACTTTTGTGCAACATTATCTACATATCTTGCAAGTACTGACCTTTCAAGTAGTGGAACGAGAAGACTCACCAAGTACGCTTTTACAGTTTGCAGTACCTTCTTTTCTTATATTTTCAGCACTACACTTTTATAATTATAAAACTTGCATGGTAAACTATGATGACACCCTGCATGAAAACCAAAACTGCTAGGATAGCAACCAAACTGAAAACCTAAAACTAAAATCAAGCAAGATAAAATTCACCGCCACAATAGTCAAAATATAAAACAACTCAAAATTTAATCACAAACATCACAAAATAACAATCACAACTAAATTAAAACATCTCTATCGGATGATCGGGAATCCCTCGGAGGAGGTAACCTACGATTGCTAACGAGACTTCCCACGGTCTAAATGAAAGTATGGAATTCATTAAACTGAGTTTAGTAAATTCATTTGGACTAAGTGAATCTGATAAAAAGTACTGGTATTGGAATGAGGGAAATGTAGAATCTCTAACCGGTTTCACTCTAATCAAGTTTAATATGCCCCACAATATTTAAAGAATCGTAACCATAGGGACACTGATTTGACATCATAACCTGTCACATTAGAAAAATTAAACTCATCACAACGAGGAGCTTGGAGCTAGCACTATGGGCAGCACGACCATCTTTAACAGCAAGTGGAACTACAATAGCATATCTTTTCATAGAATTAAATAACCAAGCCATAGGACTTCGTGGTTATTTGCTTATGAAACACAAATTCTCAACCTTTTCCTTAGGCCTTTGTATGACTCTGCTGTACAATATAAGCCCTAACTCGTCCTAGGATTCTGAGGTTGTCGTTCATCACGACCTAAATCCTCATATCTTCCAGCCCATTTGCGTGATATTTTCACACAAATCTAAGCCCTCATTAATAAAATTTACAGGATGAAACATTTAAATAATCTTTCTCCAAAACTGAAACTAAACATTAGGATGGCTAGGAAAGTCACCGAGGTTCTCCTCCGGATCTATGACATCCCCTAGTTCTTCCTCCTTTGGATTCCAAAAAATAAAATGTTCCAAATTTGAGTCATTCCCCTTTCACACATCTTTGCCCTATCTAGTTGAAAAGTCCTATCCTTTTGAACTCCTTGAAGATAATATTTCCTGATTTTTATCGAAAGTTTTCTTAGGTGACTTCAATTATCTAAGATGTATTATCTAAGATGTAAGATGTAATTAACTAGAGGGGCTTGCCCTTATCAGAAGCATTTCCGAACCCAGCTTAATATAAATCCTATTTAATTTTTCGTATTAAATAGGGAAACTTGTCGGCAAATAAAATGGTTTCGCAGACCAAATAAATGTCATATATTTCTTATTTTATTTGATCGAGTCTCATCCTCAAGTCTTCTATTTATCCTTCAAGATAGATACAGGGTTTGAGGTATAGAACTCTTTCATTTAAAATTTGAAAAATATGGGGTCGATTTGATTTCATATTTTTTTCTAAATATATATATGTAAATTAAATGCCTTTCCAAATCGTGTGATGAGATGACGGGATTTCTATTCCTATGACTGACAACTTCCAACAGACAACTCCACATCCCAAAATAGTGTTGATATATATATAATGATTTAGCGACCGACATCTTCTGGAGAATCTTCTAGGGAATAGTTTCTTTCTCCAATATGATCAAAAGGTTTTGTCTTCATATATTGGTAATGTGTCCATGTCTCTCATGGACCAAATTACCCTTCTTTCATTGGCATGCTTTTTTTCATTTCTTTCTTGGGCAAGTACGGTCAACTCTTTTGGATTCCAGGAGGAGTTTTTTAATCACCTTTATACAGAGAGGTTCAAGAGTACATTAGGACTTTATCTTTTTGTGTGGGGTCATATCCCCAATAGGTGTGTTGGTCGAATAGTTTTGCCTTGATGGTGCGTTATGAAGTTGGTTCTGCACTAGGTCCTAAACTTCACCATTTCTCCGTGTCTTTTGGAGTTGGTTTGTTATTATGTGAATCAAGCCAAGTTGTTACGTCTCTTAGCCTTTGTTTAATTTTAATCAAAACTCTTTAACCTTATAATAAAAAATAAAAAATAAATTTTAAAATGAAATAAGAAAGGACGTTCCCAGTCCACATAACGACCTTTATTAAATTTTAGTGTAAGACTGAACATACAAAGTGGTGGCAGATACTGACCCTCAGAACTTCTCCTTTGAAGCTGCTATGATGACGTTCCCCACTCTCACTTTCTCCTGGAACCTGCCCATCAGTCGCGACGCCCGCAACATTGCACCAACAATCAAGTTTGGAGCTAGATTCGCGAGTTTGAAGTTATACTTGACAAGGCCTCATTCATCTTCATGAGGGTTACTACTTTAGAATTTCAAGATATCTATCTATTGTGTTCGATCTGAACTTTCTTCATGAAATCCCTTCTTACAAGAAGGTGAAGAATGCTACCACCCTAAAACCTGTTAAGTCTGTTGCCCCCGCATCCATCTGCTCGAGAGTTGTCACACCAACTACTATCGAATTAAACGTAACTGTGCCTATCGTATCATCTATTAAAGGAAAATAAATTGTAATTGAAGAAGATTCAGTGATGGGTTCACTACTCTACCGTCAATATTTGAAGTCAGTTCCAGTTCAGGGGTTAAGTCGCTGACTAAGTCGCAAAGAAGAAATCAGAACAAGAAAATTCAGAGAGCCACTAGGGCCCAGGCTATAGAGATAGCCTTTGTTGATGATATTCCTCACCAGGAGGAACTCAAATTGCTTAAGATTGCTCCACTTTTACGAGGAATTAGGTTTCATTAATTTATGGATACCACTGGAGATGAGAGCATCTATACGATTGTTGTCACTTTGCCATCACCATAGGATCATGGTAAGGTACGGGAGAGGCCCACTCCAATCACCAATGTCTGTTCATGTCAGTCAATTAATATATGATTTAATATATATAATTACTCGGAAAAAGATATTTGATTTACTTAGGAAAATTATATCTAATTTAATATAAATATATATTTTTTAAAAGAAAGGAGATGTATAAATCTCCCTACATGTTGATTAAAGAGGGTTACAAGAAGGAAAAACAGATGGAGACTTATTGACTCAATACAGGAATCATAAGTCCTCCCCAAAATCAAAACAATCTATACTAACAACAAAATTTTGGCAAAGAAAAAACATAGACCCCAGCTAGCATGTAATATAGAAAAACTTAAGATAGATTGGGGAAGAGGGAGATCATATCAGGCAGTAATCAATCAGTTTAGATCTTGGTTAGCAATTCTGAATTATGGGACCTTTATCTTGTCACCCTACAGTAGAAACTAAAGTGTATGGGGGGGGGGGGGGAC
>NW_018165245.1:387570-391211 GCF_001263595.1 Phalaenopsis equestris | reverse complement strand
GAAAAAAACAAAATAGCTCTTTAAAATTATACCCTAGTCTAGCAAGCCAATTGACTGGTTGGATTCCCTCTCTAAAGATAAAAGTGTATTGTACTTTTATCTGTGATGAAATTTCTCTAATTTTTTCGGTCCAATAGGTAAGGTGTCAGGGTGTGAGTTCCTCTTCCCTCAATATCTTGATAACAACAGTAGAATCTACTTCAACCCATAAGTTTTTCCAGCTAGCCATTTTGGAAATTTTCAAAGCCCAATAGACATCCATTAATTCAATTTCAACAGCATCAGTAGCCTCAATGGGGATGTGGAAGTATAATAGACATTGCCCAAGGTGATTTCTGTAGACACCCCCAACACCTGCACCTGCCTTATTGAAGCTGCCATCAGTATTTACCTTTACTGTTTGGTGATCAGGAGGCTTCCAAAAAAACCTATGAACATAATTCTTGTCAGGTTGTCCCAAAGAGTAAGACTTGGAGATGTTGGTAAATCTTCTGTGTTTAATCATCTTATTAAGATATGAAATGCTGTTTTTGACTATCTTCTCAGTTTTTTGTCTACCTTCTTCAAACTTAACCTTGTTTCTTTCCATCCAAGTGAACCATGCAACAATAAGAGGTATTGGAGCATACTTCCATTTGTTCCAAGACTGCCAGCAGGTGGTGATGTTATCCTAAGTAAAGAGGTTTTTGTCAATGTTCAATTGGGCTAGCAGTTGATGCCATACAACCTGTACAAAATTGCATTCAAGGAAAAGATGTGGCAATGATTCCTCCTCCTGAATACAGAACCTGCATATAGAAGGTCCTCTCAGCCCCTTTAGTTTAAGGATATCATCAGTAGGGATGAGATTGTTAAAAACCCTCCAACAGAAAATGGACATGGAGGGGGATAAATAGTTACTCCAAATGATTTTGCTCCAGGATAGATGTTCCCATTGGAAGATTTTGGAATAGATGGCTTTAGTAAGGCTTTGATTTGAGAAGGACTGCCAGACAATTTTATCTGGTTTACTTCTATTGATGTTGATGCTATCAATTTTTTCTATAGAGTTGGCATGTAGAATTTCTGAGAGTTTAAGTAGTGACCAATCTTCATCCACCCAACAGTCAGCCACCTTGAGATCAGGGTTTGGGTAGTTACTAATAGGGGGCAACCAGTTTTTAGGGCACCAGTTATCAAGCTAGAAATTTAACTCTCCTTTCCCAAGATACCAATTGAATAAGTTTTCAGCAGTGTGTCTTATATGAAGCATTTTACCCCAAATTTTAGAATCCCCTATCTTCTTTTCAACAAGGGTGGGGTGCTGACTTTTATAGTACTTTCCCTTCATGAATAGAGCCCACAGAGATGTCTGAGCTCTAAATTTAATCCAAAGCTTACATAGGTTTATTTGGAAGAGTTGATTGATACCCTTGAACCCAATTCCCCCAGCCAGTTGAGGTTTAGCTACTTTTTGCCATGAAGCCCAATGCATCTATTGCCTCTGTCCAGACCATAAGAATCTGTTAAAAGCCCTTTCAATCTGTATCTGAGTACTTTTCTTGATGTTAGTCATCTGTAGGATATAAGAGGGAAAAGTAGTTAGAATGCTTTTCATTATAGTGATTCTGCCCCCATTTGAGTGGAAGGAATGAGTCCACCCATTGAGGTAGGTAGTGATCTTATTTATGAAATCTTGAAATTGAATTTGCCTGGTCTTACCAGTAAGCAGCATGGTTCCCAAATATTTGATAGGAAGCTGAGAGTTAGAGAAGCCAGTATAGCTAGAAACCCACTATTTGCAGTTATGCTTAGCATGTTTATTAATTTGAGCTCTAGAGAAAATCATGATATCATCAGCATAGATCAAGTGAGTGATGACAATGTTGGATCTATGATGATAAATAGTATAGTTATGGCTTAGGAGAGAGTCATCAAGCATTCTAGACAAATAATCCATTGCAATAATAAACATAATGGGGGATAAGGGGTCCCCTTGCTTCAGACCTCTGGATGCAGTAAAAGAACCTCATCCTTTGTCATTATGAGAATAGAATTATCATTGTTGTGAAGCCATCTATGTATCAGCTAGCAGAAGACAGAGTGAAATCCTCTAGCAACCAGAACATCCAAAATGAATCCCCAGCTGATGGTATCATAAGCCTTTTTCAAATCCAATTTGTATATTAGATTCCCACCTTTGCAGGTCTTGTTGAGGTCATTCAAAAGTTCCTGTGCCAAGAGAGTGTTGTCAATAATGGATCTCCCCTTCACAAATGCAGTCTGGTTGGGTTTTATAATATGTTCAAGGTGAGGTTGGAGTCTATTGACAATGATTTTGCTGATCACTTTGCTGAGTACAATGGTTAGACAAATAGGTTTGAAGTGATTCCATGTGGTTTGTATCTCAGATTTGGGAATCAGCACAAAGGTAGAAGCACTGAAATACTTTGGGAGATTATTTCCTTGGAAGAAACTGGCTACAACATCAATCACCTTAGGCTTAATAATGTCCCATGATTTCTTGTAAAACTCAGCTGTGAAACCATCAGGACCAGCTGCTTTGCTACTATCAATAGATTTAATAGCCTTCCAAATCTCCCCTTCATCAGGAATATCAGCTATTTTAGATTGGCAGTGTAATCCTTCTCATCATTTAAAAATTCTGGATCAATGTGGCTTCTGAGATTATTCTCTTGAGTCAACATATTTTTGAAGTAGCTTACAACATCATTAGCAATAACCTCATTTTCATGCAGCCACTTCCCCTCTATAGTCTCAATAGCATGTATAGTATTACATTTCGTTTTATACTTTATGTAAGCATGGTAGAATTTGGTATTCCTGTCCCCCTCCTTGAAGATGTTCATAACATCTTTTTGCTTTAGATGTTGATCCTGGTAATCAATAGCAGTAAGAAGCTTATTTTGGGCAGTTAGCAGATCTTTTTCCTCAGCTAATCCCTCCTGTTCAAGTTGCTCTAATCTTTGGACTTCCTTCTCCAAATCCTGCACATTTGTGAGGAAATTCCCAAAAGTCCCCCAACTACAACTCCTCAGAGCTTTTGTAATTTTGATCTGTAATAGGCTAAGTTTGATAATAGGATCAGTATGTGTAATCCCATTCCAAAGATTGACAATGAAAGGATTGTAAGAGGGATGAGAACACATATTCAGACATCTAAATGGGGAGGGGGAACATGTATTTTCTGAGGAGGTGATGCTGATAAGGATGGGTTTGTTATCATAACCACCAAGGCTTAGATGATTCACAAAAGTGAGAAGGAAATGATTGTACCATTTATCATTGACCAAAAACTTATCAAGTTTTTCCCAGATTTTTCCCCTCTTCCAAGTAAAAGCAGGACCTTTGTTGCCCAAATAAAAAAATCCAACCCTATGGATATTATCAGTGAATATATTCATCTTATTAAGATTAGGGGCTCTACGGGGTATTAAGATTAGGGGCTCTACCCCCAATTTTTTCAGCAATAGAGGCAATGCAGTTAAAATGTCCCCCCACAATCTAGGGGGAATCCAAAAGCTGACTGATATCTAACAGGCAACTCCACAGCTCCTTTCTAGCTTCCTTGCTACAACCTGCATAAATGAAGGTAGCAAATCCCACATGGCCACCAAAGTTAAGCTTAAAATGTGCTTAAA
>NW_018165245.1:386286-387534 GCF_001263595.1 Phalaenopsis equestris | reverse complement strand
CAATGATATTCTGATGATTAACAATGATATTCCATCTGATTTCTTTTCTACAAAGAATCCAGATTTTATTATTGATATTGGCAAAGTTATTGAATCCAGGGAATTTCTTAGTAAATTTTTTATGGTTTTTGTGAACCATAGGCTCAAGGATCACAATGCACCAAGGTTTATATTTATGGGTTAATTGTAAGACTCTTTTAAGGGAGAGGGGATTGACAATTCCCCTAATGTTCCAACAAAGGATCTTAATCATTTGTTTGGTGAATTGGTGGAGAAGGCTGTGATCTTGACCTGGTTCTTCCTCTATGTTGATGGGGAGAACCAATTTTAAGATTGGCTTTACTCTCAACCTGTTTAGATCTTCCCAGCTGTAATTTCTGAACTTCATTTATTTGTTTTCTTTTTCTTCTAACTGTTTGTACCTGCCAATCATCTTCTACTGCCTGTTGAATACCAACAATGATCTGATCCTCAAGTGCCTTGCCATTAACTTCTGACTGTTCTCCCTCTAGAGGGGAAGTTGAGGGTGTGACTATAGTGATTTCTTGGAATTCCTTTTTGATAATATTGGTAGGTGCAGTCCCATTGTTTCTGTTTATAGGGGAGCCTTCTGCTAGCTCATCTGGAGGTTCCACTAGTGAAGATTTTCCTTTAGTGATTGGGAGTGTATCTTTATTTCTTTGAGTGTAATCCTTCCTGTTGTTCAGCTGTGTATCTTCAACAGAATTTTCTGTAGCTTATTGTGCTATATTGCCTATTTCCATATGGTCTTTGCCAGTATTTCTTTTGATTGGTGGATGTATTCTGTAGCATCTTTCCACTGTATGGCCAAACGTTCTACAGTGTTGGCAGTAATAAGGCTTCTGTTCATGGACAATATTCTGCGAAAAACCATCATTATCTGAGCCAATCTAGATTCTTTTTACTTCAGGGAGGGTGATGTCCCTTTCCACTTGTATTCTGGCCAATGCTGGCCTGGCTTTGTTGTAAGTGGGTGCATCTACTTTCAAAGGTGTGCCCAGAGCTCTCCCTATGTTAAACAGTGCATTCAGCTTGAAGAAAGGAAGTGGAAGCCCAGGGAATTTGTACCAAATAGGAACTACTGGTGCTTCTTTACTTGGATCAAAATCAGGGGTCCATTTTGCAATTTTCATGGTAGTTCCAGCAATGATTACAGATTGCTTAGCAAAAATTATGGCATAATCTTCCTCAGTTGTTAATTGGATGAGTAGGTGCCTTCCATCCAAC
>NW_018165245.1:370976-385649 GCF_001263595.1 Phalaenopsis equestris | reverse complement strand
TACTTTGGAAGGTATATATATATATTTATATATATATAGTTTTGAAAAGTTATATTTAATTTTAAAAATATGAGATTGAACTGAATTCATATCTGTAATATTATAAATGATCGACCAAAACACCACAATCAATATATCTACCTCAAAGGAAAGATGCAATACTTGATGGTGGTGATCGATTAAATAAAATAAATAATTTATGACATCCATTTTTGTTTACAAAAAAATCATTTTTAATGTTGGCCGACAAGTTTCTCTATCTATTGTGAAGAATTGAACAAAATTTATATCAAAACTAGGTTCTTAAAGTTTCCTATAAGGGCAAACCCTTATGGTTAATTACATCTTAGATAATCGAAGTCACCTAAGAAAACTCTCGATTTAGATCAGGAAATATTGTATTCAAGGAATTTAAAAGGATAGTGCTTCTTAAAGATCAGAAAAAGAGGTGTAAAATGGAGATGGCTCAAATTTAAAACATTGGTATAGAATCCAAACAAAGAGAAACTAGAGGATGTCATGGATCCTGAGGAGAACCTTGGTGACTTCACAAACCATCCTATGATTCCTATGATTTCACTTAAATTTTGGAGAGAAATTATTGAATCTCTTATCTTGCCAATTATTATTATTTAGGGCTTACACTTTTATGAAAAAATCATACAAATAGCCTGCAAGATGGGAGGGTTTATGTTATAATGAACAACAACCTCAGAATCTTAGAATTAGTTAGGGCTTAAATTGCACAACATGATTGTGCAAAGGCCAAAAGATGAAGTGAGGATTTATATTGGATAAGCAAACAACCTCGAAGTCCTATGAATTATTATTTAATTTTGGGGAAAACAAGTATTGTTGTAGATCCTCATGCTGTTGAGATCGCTGTTGTAGATTGTTGTTGTAAATTGTTTCCCACAGAGTAAACTCTGAGGTCCTCGATGAAGTAGTCCTAGAGTCTAAGGTTCAAAGCTTTTAACAAGTGTTTTAAGGTTATTTAAACAATATTGTGGGGGGGGGGGGGGGGGGGGGGGTCTATAGTGGGATTTGGCCGACAAAACTCCCTCATTCTGGTATAACTATTTTCTTTAAAACTTACTTAGTCCAAATTAGATGTTAAGGTCATTTAAACTAGGGAGATCTCGTTAGAACCGTGGTTTAACTCATTCGAGAGACTCCCGTAAATTAAAAAGAGCATTTAATGTTTAATTTTATTTCAAAGGATTTAGGGTTACCTTTGAAAGATTTTAATTTTATTTTGAAAATTCTTGATTTTTTTTTAAATGGTTTTGCTTTATAGGTGAAGTAACATCCACAACCAAGCATGTATAGTGTTTTAAAACGAGAGTAAATTGCAGTATATAAAATGACAATAAGTAAATAAAACTGTAAAGGTGTATCTATCATCTTCGTCATATTCCTGTTGAAATATTAGCTTTTGCAATATATATGATTTTGCAGGAACAAAACACAAGAAGAGCAGTTGAAGGTGTATCTATCAAACCCCAAGTCATGAATTTGATGAGTCCCTAAAGGTCTTAGTGGATGATTTTATAAAACAAAGTATAATAATTTCAATTATCCTTCAAAATATCCAAAAGATTCTAAAATGTTCAGAGCATAATCCTAACCGACTTTTAAAATCTTTTAAAACATTTCGAGTTCACTTGACCTTATTATCTTATTCAATTGATCATCAAAACTTAGATTTAATTCAAATGATGTAATACAACCTATGCTTAGTGAACCAGATATTTTAATTATCTTATGAGAAGGGTACTTAAATGGTGAGTTGATATTTCATTTAAGAGTTATGTGAATGAGTGCCCTTAGAACAAACTAAAGTTATTAAGGATCTCATGCCCACAGATGGGTCCGTAGTGTTTTAAAAAATGTTTATAACTAATTATTTTTTCTTTCCTAATCATCATTAAAAAAATTCAAAATGAGCCTAGTATACTACTAAGCCTTTAGGGTCCAATATTTAAAGTTAACATGCAATGATTAAATATTAAATTAGGTGAAGTTCAATTCTTTATCGAGATCATGTCTTATCATCAAATCACCAATAACAGGGGCTTTAGATTAGTGAATTATAATCTTCCTAGCATAAGCCTACCACCATAAAATCATTTAATTTAATTGATTTCCAAATTATTATAATTAAGGAAAATTTATAATTATAACCTTACTGTAAAGGAGAGAGAAATTGGTTTCTACCATTTTAGTCTCCTATATCTCAATCATCCAAAGGAACTTGATTTAATCAATATTACCCTTTTATCCTTTTTAATCAATCATAAAATTTAATTAAGGCATTAAGAATCCAAAATTACCATTTTGCCCCTAGGGCTCCTCACTTCATGACTTTAAAATTTTTAGAGTACCCCTCCCATGAGTCAATTAAATTATTAGAGGAGAAAATGTGTTTTTTAAAAATTATATTAAATTTAAATAATTATTTTTAACTCAAATAATAGGATTTTCAATATTAATTTATTTAGTTAATCAAAGTAAAGTTCTTGTTCATGAGAAAATTATTAGAGGTTCACCTAGGCAGAGGACCACTTGGACAAAAAATTATGATTTTTAAAATTATATTTTAATTATTAAGACTACTGACTAATTTTATCAATTAATTAAAATAGAAAAAATAATTTAATTTAAAAAATTACTTTTTATTTTTATTAATTCTCTTTAAGTCAAGGGAACTAAGAGAAAAAAGCTTTTTATTTTTGTGATTTGTAATTTATTTATTAAAATTCTTTTAATGGAAAATTAGCGAAAATACATTTTTAGCCTTTAAAAATTATATTTAACTTGGTGAAATAAATAAAAAGATTCTAATGAGTCACAAGTAATCAAGAAACAATTAGAAACAGTTTAGCCCATTTTTGTATTTTTTTTCAATTTTTAATTATTTTTTATCCAAAAATAAGCTAAAAAATAAAGTATTTACTTCAATATAGACTTTATCTTTCTTAAATAACCCTAATCACATGGAACTTAGAAAACCACTTTTCATAATTTTTCTATTTTTATGTAATTTAATATAATTATTTTAATAAATAAATGTCATTTTACTTAGAAAATAAACTTTAGTAATAAATATACTCCAAATTGATTCTAAATTTTTACAGTGAGTTAATGTGATTATCCTTCATAATGTGGAATCAATTTTGTTAAATTTTGAGTAATTTTTTATTTAATGAATTTTTAAATTTTAGACATTTAATTAACTATAAAAAAATACAAAATTACTTAAATCCATTTTATTTTTTTTCTAGGATCCTCTAACTAAGGGAAACCTACCAAAATTAATCACATAATTTTCTGATTTATATTTTAGTTTATAAAGTTACCTCAAGCAAAAATGGGTAACTAGGCTTGAAAATTAGGGTTTCACAGCTAGGGATGCTCTTTGACCTTGAAAAAATTGGAGAACATCCGTATTAACATGACGAAGAAACCCCAAAAATTTCAAGTCATGATGATTATTATTTACTTAACTAGAATTAAAATAGTCCAGAGGGTATTTAATTAATTAATAGTCAGAGAAAAATCAAATAAATTTTATTTTTATATCACATTATTCTCCTTTGTTCACTAAGCAACAGGGTATTTTTCTTTTATTTTTATGATTTTTCTACACAAAGATATGGGTTTTATATACTCTGGAATTAATTTAAATAAGAAAATCCTTGAATTTACTACTTATCCGAGTCAAATGCCACCTCATCCTATAGCGCTCAGAACTCACACACGTTGCTCCGTCATTTGACGGCGCCGCTCACATAATATGTTTCATCTGTTCGTCTGACGCGATCCTTGTTCTCCTTTTGATACGCGCTCGATCAGACGGTCCTCCGTCATCATCTCCAATGGCCACAACCTGTGAACCATCCCAACTAAAACGAACTAAAACCTTAAGATCTCTTTTGATACATCATCTCCAAGGGTCACTTGTTCTAAACACCCCTTAGAGTAAGTCAATGCATCTAAATACTTTGGAAGGTTCTTTTATGAATGGATATGTCTCATGGATCAATGGCATGTCTTTTGAATTCAAAAGAGTTGACTTTTGGATAGAATTTTTGGGGGAACTTTGAATTCTTTTTGAAGGGAGGCAACCTTTGATAAAAGAGAGGGAAGTCTAGGGCTTGAAGAAGGAGAGTTATAGAGAGAGAGAGAAAGTCAAGGGCTTTGAGATTTTCTTCAAGGAATGTAAGAGATGTAAGAGGAGTGGGAAGGCCCCTAATGTTCCAATAAAGGATTTTAATCATTTGTTTGGTGGATTGGTGGAGAAGGTTGTGATCATGAGAATGATTGTGAGATAAATTGTGTATTTTATTTCTGTTTTGTAAACTTATTTTTATAATTTTGTAAATTTATTATTATATATGAAATCCGTGTTTTGTTGTATTCTTCTCATGAATTATGAGTAGTCTTATTTATCCTTCTACCTTCTTTGAGATATGATTTTGTGAAGAAATAATTTTTTTTATATGGTCTTAATTGTCAATATTTTTTTATGATTTGAACTCTGATCTTCATTTACTTTTTGATCTGCCAATTAAAATGTTAAAATGTGTTGAGAAATATATGTTGCGAAAGGGCTATGATTTCTACATGGGGAGAATCACATTTAATTTCATGGGAGAGTATTTCATCCATGGAATTTGGGTGCAAATAAATAGGGAAATATACTTTGTTGGGTGCATAATTGGAGATGATAAATTAAAATCCCCAATCTGGTCCAGTTAATTGGAAACTGATGCGAGATTATTATTCCTCAAGAGAGGGAGTAGTGGGAGCTCTAGAGTGGCAGCTAGTAGCCTCCTAGTCTAACCACAGAATTAGGGACCAAACTTGGGATTAGTCAATGTTCTTTATACACTTGGAAGAGAGTAAGGAACATGATTGCTCGTTTTTGACATAAAAGACTTTATATATATATATTTTCAAATGATTTTAATTTCTTCACAAACCATATACTCATTGTAAAGGGGAATGATGCTTTCTTAAATTTTAACTTTTTGTTACAACATCTTAGTTTTAATTTTTGTAAATTTAATTTTAAAAGTTTAGCATTTAGTTTAGTTAACTTTATCTTTCAACTACATTTTAATTATTTTAATTAGCATTTTAATTAGGAATCACTTATTACTTAATATTCAAACTTTGCACTTAACTTTTTGTGTAGTTCCTAAAATACTACTTGACATTATAAACTTAAGAACTTATTTACAGGCATTTCCAACTTCTCTGTGGGATCGATATCTAGGACTCCATTAGAGCCCTTTATTACTTGAGCGATATATATACTTGCGTTATTTTTAAAGGGGATTTGACAGGGGATTTGACAGAAAGGGGATTTGACAGTTTAAAGATTATTAAAAGATAAATATATTTTAATAGAGGTTATTTTGTTGGGATTACGTTGCATATTTGCTATTGTATCTGTCATATGTATTTTGTAATATTGAAAAATATTTGCAAAACTAACACACTAAATCCATTTTCATCAAGTTTTTGGTGCCGTTTCTGGGGAAGTAATGGAAAGTAATAGTAAGTTATTTTATAATTTATAGTATTGCTATTTTAAAAAATAAAAAAGAAGAGTTTTTGTAGTTTATTTTGAATATTTTCTTATTTAAGTGTGTTTGCTTATTTTTAAAATTACTTGTTGTATCTATTTATGCGTAGTGTAATACCTCAAAATTTAGTACCTTACGATTCTGAGTTAGAAAAATAATTAGAAAAATTTGAAAACAACAAAAAGAGATAGACCTTATTAGCAAAATGACCTGCAATTTGATTAATGTTGGAAATGAATATGAACATCATCAGAGACCTTTAAGAGATTATGTTAATCCTACAATAGATGATATTCATTTAAGTATACAAAACCCTATTGTAGCTACCAATTCATTTGAGCTTAAACCTGCTATTATCTAAATTGTTCAAAATAATCAGTTTGGGGGGAACAACAACTGAAGATCCTATTGTACATTTTGCTAGTTTTCTAGAATTGTGTGCTACATTTAAATATGATGGATTGTCAAATGATGCCGTTAGACTTGCCGTTAGACTTAGAATTTTTCCTCAGACTTAGGCTTTTTCCTTTTTCATTATGAGCTAAAGCTAAGATGTGGTTAAACTCGTTAGCATTTGGATCTATTAGAACATAGGGATATTTATCACAAAAATTTTTATGTAAATATTTCTCACCTTCAAAAACTGCTAAGCTTAGAAATGATATTACATCTTTTTTTCAGATTGAAGGGAATAAATTTATAAAGCCTGGGAAAGATTTAAAGGTCTCCTTAAAAATTGTCCACACCATGTGTTGCCAGATTGGTTAATAATTCTAACTTTTTATAACAGATTGATTGGATCTCTAAGATTGATAATTGACGCTATTGTTGGTGGATCATTAATGTCAAAACTATTCGATGAAGCATATTCTTTAATTAGAAATATGACTACTAATAATTTTCAATGACCCTCTGAAAGGGTAAATCCAAAAAGATTATACAATATTCATGATTCTGATGCAATATCTATGTTAGCTACACAAATAGCTTCTATATGGAAGAAGATAGATCAATATGGAATGAATTATTCTCAAACATCACCTGTGCTTCAGGAAAGTCCAATGGGACAAATGATAGAATCCCAATCTTCTTATGAGACCTTAAATGCAATAAATAATCATTCTAGTAATCCTTATGCTAATTATTATATTCTTGGTTGGAAGAATCATCCAAATTTTAGTTGGAGTAGTAATAATTCTAATGCTGTAAATTTGCAATGGGGAAACAACACTGCAAACCCATTGGGAAACTCCAATAATCAAGGAAATGCAACTTATAAACCTTATTACCCTCTAAGATTTAATAATTTGCAGAGTAAGGAGAAAAAGTTGTCAATGGAAGAATTGATATTGCAAATGGGGAGTCAATTACATAGTCAAGGAGCTGTAATTAGAAACATGAAAATGCAATTGGGATGTATTGCTACCACACTTAGCAATAGCTTCCAAGAACATTGCCTAATAATGTTGAAGTATATCGTAAGGATCAGAACAAAGAGCAAATTAAGGCTATTCAACTGAGAAGTTGAAAAGAATTTGAAAACAGAGTTAAAAAAAGAAGCGGAAGCTAAAGTTGAAAAAGTTGAGGTGGAAAATGAAAATTCTTGTGAAGATTTTCACTTTGAGCCAGAATGTCCTATTAAACCAATGAAAATCATTGTAGAAAGATCACCACCTCCATTTCCTCAATCACCACCTCCATTTCCAAGATCACCACCTCCATTTCCTCAAAGATTGAAGCACAAAAATAGAGAAAACCAATTTTAAAAATTTTTAAAATTAAAGAAATTAATAATAAACATTCCATTTGTTGAAGCTTTGGAATAAATGCCAAGTTATGTGAAGTTCATAAAGGATATACTTAATAAGCAAAGGAAGTTTGTAGATAACAAGACTGTTGCACTCAGTGGAGAGTGTAGCACTATAATTAAGAAAAAGCTTCCTGAAAAACTTAAAGATCCTAGAATTTTTACTATTCCTTGTGCTATTGGCGAAAGATTTTTTAGAAAAGCTTTATGTGATTTAGGAGCCAATATTAATCTTATGTCGTTATCAATTTTCAGAAGGTTGGGCTCAGGAGATATTTCACCTATGACTGTAACTCTTCAGTTATCAGATTGTTCGATTATTTATCTATTACCTACCATAAAGGAGTTATAGAAGATGTTTTGCTAAAATTTGAGAAATTTATCATTCCTGTGGACTTTATTGTATTAGATTTGGAGAAAGATAGAGAAATTTCTATCATTTTAAGAAAACCATCCTGGCCACTGGAAGAGCTTTGATAGATGTACAGAAAGGAGAACTAACAATGAGAGTTAGTGATCAAGAGGTTACATTTAATACTTCAAAATCAATGAGATACCCTACAAAAGAGAAAGAGATTGAATGCTTCAGAATGAATATTAATGAATATCTAAGCCATGAATTTTTTAAAAAGACATTTGAAAGAGAATTTCAAAAGGAGTATATGGAATATCAAAATGAGGATAAAACTCAAGATGAATCTACAAAAGTGAGTAAAGAAGACAAAAGTGAGTAAAGAAGATTGTGAGTAAAGAAGATTTGGATTATGTTCAAGAAAAAATTGAGTTGTTAGATCCAATAAAAAGTAATAAGAATTTGATATCATCTATTAAGAAACCTCTTGAGCTAGAACTGAAAACACTTACTATAGATTTGAAGTATGCATTCTTAGGAGATTATCTACATTACTTGTTGTAGTATCCTTAGAATTAACTGATGAGCAAGAATAATAGTTGTTGCAAACTTTGAGAAGATATAAAAAAGCCTTTAGATGACCATTAGCTGATATTAAAGGAATCAGTCCATCATTTTGTATGCATAGAATTTTATTAGAAGATCAACATGAACCAAGAGTTGATCCTCAAAGGGCATTAAATCTTATGATAAAAGAAGTTGTTAAGAAAGAAATTTTAAAATGGTTAGATGCTGGAATAATATATCTTACTTTAGACAGTGCTTGGGTAAGTCCAATTCTCAGTGTTCCAAAGAATGGAGTAGTGCCTGTGCTGTTAAATGAGAATAACGAATTAATACCAACAAGACAAGTCACTAGAAGGAAAATTTGCATAGTCTATATGAAATTAAATTCTGCCACCAGGAAGGAACATTTTTCCTTACCCTTTTAGGATGAGATGTTGGATAGGCTGGCTGAGCACAGATATTTTTGTTTTCTAGATGGATATACCTATTATCATCAATTACCTATAACTCCGAAGGATCACGAGAAAACAACATTTACTAGTCCTTATGAAACTTTTTCTTTTTGGAAAATGCCCTTTAGATTATGTAA
This sequence comes from Phalaenopsis equestris, assembly GCF_001263595.1. Lineage (NCBI taxonomy): Eukaryota > Viridiplantae > Streptophyta > Magnoliopsida > Asparagales > Orchidaceae > Phalaenopsis > Phalaenopsis equestris. Next base: position 376,740 of record NW_018165245.1, on the reverse strand, counting down.
TGCGCCTACAACATTTCAAAGATGTATGTGTCAATTTTCAGTGATTTAATAAAAAAATGAATTGAAGTCTTTATGGATGATTTTTCTGTGTTTGGAATTTCATTCAAAATATGTCTAAAAAAGTTAGAGAAAGTTCTTGAACGTTGTGAAAAAACTAATCTCGTATTGAACTGGGTGAAATGTCAATTTATGGTTGCAAGAGGAGTTGTGCTTGGGAATAAAATTTCTGAAAAGGGCATGAAAGTAGATCCTGCAAAAATTTAGGTTATATCGAACTTACCTCCACCTACTAATCTAAGAGGAGTTAGGAGCTTTTTAGGACATGATAGATTTTATAAGTGAGATAAAAAAGATTTTTCAAAAATTACTAAACCAGTATGCCAACTTCTGAAAAAAGATATAAAATTTTATTTCAACCAAGATTGCCTTAAAGCCTTTGAAACTTTAAAAGAAAAATTTATCAGTGCTCCTGTAATTGTTTCATCTAATTGGGAGAAACTTTTGAATTAATGTGTGATGCTAGTGAAAATGCAATAAGAGTTGTATTAGGATGATATGATAATATTTTTAAAGTTATATACTATGCCAGTAAGACTCTTAGTGATGCTCAGATTAACTACACCACTGAAAGAGAGTTATTAGCCATTGTGTATGCTTTTGATAAGTTAAGGTCATATCTAATTAGAGCTAAATGTGTTGTGCATACTGAACTTTCAAATATTAAATATTTGATGCATTAGAAGGATGCAAAACCAATATTAATTTGATGGATACTTCTAATGCAAGAGTTTGTTTTGGTAATATTTGATAGTGAAGGGATTGATAATCAAATTTTTGATCATCTATCTAGGCTAGAACAAGAAGAAATACTTGACATGGAAAAATAAATTAATAAAACTTTTCCTGATGAACAACTTTTTGCTGTAAAAGGATGAGAAATACCGTGGTATGATGATATTGTAAATTATATTGTTACTGGTATTATATATGGATTAATAAAAACAACAGGAAAATAAATTCATTCATGATGCAAAGTATTATTTCTGGTATGGACTCTATTTATATAAATAATGAAAAGATTTAGTAATGAGACGATGTGAGTCTTACAATGAAATTCAAGAAATTGTTAAACAATGTCATAATTCTGAATTTGGATAACATTATGGGAATGATATATCTGTTCATAAAATTTTGCAATCTAGATTTTATTTACCTACTCTATTTAGATATGTTAATATATATATAAAAACATGTAATATGTGTCAGAGAGTAGGTAATATTTCAAAAAGAGATGAAATGGCTCTAAATTTTAGTTTAGAAATTGAAATTTTTTATGCATGGGAATTGGAGTTTTTGGGACCATTTATACCTTCATTCGGAAATATATATATATTGATTGCATTAGATTATGTTTCAAAATGGATTGAAGCAATCACTTTACCTCAATGTGATGCTCGAAGTGCTTCAAAAAGTTTAATTAAAAATATTTTTACAAGATATGGAATGCCTAGAGTAATCATTATCAATGGAGGATCCTATTTTAGAAATGCAACAATTGCAAGATTTGTAGAAAAATAGAATATAATGCATAAAATTGCAACTACTTATCATCCCCAGACAAGTCGTTTAGCAGAAGTATATAATCGTGAAATTCAGAGAATTTTTGAAAAAAGTGTAAATCCTAGTAAAATGGATTGGTCTGTTCGATTAGATACTGCATTATGGGCATACATGATAATTTGGAAGACACTTATAAGTATGTCCCCTTATTTGGGAAGATTTGTCACTTGCCAGTAGAATTGGAGCATAAAGCTAATTAGGCTATTAAGGAATTCAATTTCAATTTGAAAGGCGCTGGTATGAAAAGATTATTGTAATTGAATGAGCTTGAAGAAATTAGGAAAGAATCTTACAATAATGCTAAGATTTATAAAGAAAGAATGAAAGAATGGCATGATTGAAAGATAATAAATAAAAATTTGAACTTGGATAGAAAGTTTTATTATACAATAGAAGATTGAAATTATTTCCTGGAAAACTAAAGTCTAGAAGGAAAGGGTCATTCAAAGTTGTAAAAATCTATCCCTATGGAGCTATCTATCCCTATGGAGCTATCCCTATGGAGCTGTTAATATTAAAGATCCTAAGAATGGAAGGATATTTAAAGTAAATGGGCAAAGATTGAAACTATATTTTGATTGGAAACATTATTTTGATGGTCAAAGACCAGTTTCTAAAGAAACTATAATGTTGGGTCACCCAGAATAAAGTCTAGGAATGTCGAGCTAACGACATTAAACCAAGCGCTTTGTGGGAGGCAACCCATACTTATCGTTGCTTATTTTGCTTCCCAAGTTTTTGTTCGGAACATTTTAAATATAGTTATATTTTTGTTTTCATAGAGTCCGTGTATTTAAAATAATAATAATAATTTAAAAAATCATATTTATTTACTTAGTTTCATGGAAGAGTCAAGAATTTTTGATCGAAATTGAAAATGCAAAATTTTTGAAACTGGTGCATAATGCACTGAATTTCAAAGAGTTGGTGCATGATGCACAAAAATCGGTGCATGATGCGCTGGAGTGACGAAAAACTTAAAACGTTTCAAAAGGTGGTTTTTGGCGAGTTCTTCTTCTTATAACTCCCAAAAATTAATTCCAAAGTCCATTTTAGGGGGAAAACAAAGAAGGAGTCACTATTTTCAATTCTAATGGCATCCCACTCTAAGAATTCCACTAGATTTGGGTTTTCAGTTGGAGAAAGTTTGTCAGTTTTGATGCGCAGAAGTTGAATGATTGTTTTCTAGTGAAGAAGAGGCTAATAAAAAAAGGGGGTTTGTAATCGAGGATTCAATACACCGAATACTCAATTTGAAGAGATTATTATGTAGAGATGTTGGGAAGTGCTTTGTTACACTACTTCCACCGTAGTCGCCCTTGTGGTGAAAGAGTTTTATGTAAATCTATATGGAATCAACCAAGGAATTGTCTATCAACCAAGGAATTGTCTATGGGAATTGTCTATGTGCGAGGCAGGTTTGTACAATTCAATACTTCAAGAATAAATGAGATGTTTAGGATTGAAGATGTGTTTATCTGCCATTACACAAATTTTACCCCTATGAGAGATAATATGAATGAACTCTATTGGTACCTTACAGATGAAGATGTAAATTGTGAGGCCAAAGATGCTGGAAATGTAAGTTTTTCATCATCGTTGTTAAATCCTGCTTCTAAGGCATGACACTTTTTTATTGCATCAAAATTACTGCATATAATTAAAATCAGTAAGGTAACTAAGGAGAGTGTTATTTTAAATTATTGTATTCTAACCAGAAAACCTTTTGACATTGGAGTAATCATTGAAAAATCATTTTTAGGTTTTCTTGTGAATGGGACTGCAATCATACTTAGACATCCATCCACTATTTTTATACTATGCAGTCAATCGCAAGTACTTTATGAGATTTGGGAAAAAGTGCTTCTTCCTTGGAAGCTGATGGATTCAGAAGTCTATTACAACTATATTGGAATGTGAGATGAAAATGATACGAATGTACTGATAGATCAGGAATCCCAGAATTCATCACTTATTCAGCCTTACTTCCTTTCTAATGCACTTTTGAAAAGGATCAAGAAGATAGAAAAAGAGTTGCAGAATCTTAAGCATGCAATTGGCAAAATTTCTCAAATGTTGGATCACTTAGACTAGAGACTTAAAGAACATTTTGGGCATACTGGTCATAGCGAAGATGGCTTGGTACTTATGTTCAAGAAACATTCTTGGATTGGGGAAGATTCTAATGATGAGTTCCCTTATCGACCCTTCTATAACTTGTATGTGCACTACCAATCTAAAGGAGATATCCAAAAGGACGAGAGTGAAGAAGGTGTTTGAACTTAATCTATGCACAAAACGTTTTATTTAGTACCACTTATTTTAGTTTTTTGTTGTGTTGGATTAGATTTACTTTTATTGTTAAACTATATCGATGTTTGTGTTTGGAATTTATATGTTTAGATTTCAGTGTTAGGATGTTTTGGTTTGCTTTAAATACTGAAATAGATGTTTGTTGGCTCGATAAATGTTAGGTTGTAATAGCATGAATTTTATATATAAAAGTGAGTTTTGTGTTGTTTATGAAATATGGATGTTAGAGTAATGTTTAATTATACTTATAAGGCTTCATTTGAGTTAATTAGAGGTAGACGTAAAGCGGAACGAAGCAGATTTTTACAAAAAATGAAATCTGGAAAAATTTAGGCATTGGAGCAAGATGCGTCAGATTGGCGCATGAAGCACCAGTTTACAGAGAGTTGGTGCATGATGCGCCAAATTCTTGAAAATGCCTAATTGCCTAAAAAATCATGAAATCACACTGTAAAACTCCATTTTTACTATTTGGGTCGTCCGCTACCTCTAAACCTTGACCTAGAGCTTCACATTAAGCGCGATAGAGAAGATTTCGGAGGCTAAAAATCATAGATTTCAACTTTTCTTGGTAAGAGCTTCACTTTAACTTGGAAACTTATGATTTTCACCATGGCTTTTTCCTACATAATGGAAAATCCAAAGTTGGGATTTTTTGATGAAAAATCTTGAAGAAAACTCATGGTGAAAAGTTTCTTACCAAATAATCTTACTTGGGAGTTAGATTTTTAGTTTTGTAATTAGTTTTGTAATTTATTTGTAATTTATTTGGAATTTATTTGGATTTTGGTAGAATTTCAAATGGCTCCACAAGTGAATAGAGAAAGAACATATGATTTTGATGCCCGAAGGTTTGTTAATTTGAAGCCCCAAGACAGTTATAACACTCAAATCAAATTGAGAAGATTGATCAAGGAATGGGAATTTGCTAACCCGGGTGGCAAGATCGAGAGGTTTATTCTTACGAGAAATTGCTAATGATTTTTCTGCTTCACTACAGTAGAGATTGTTCTGATCATTCAGGAATTTTATGCCAACTTGAGATTCACTAATGACGAGCACATTCTCGTGTGAGGTAAGCAAGTTGAATTTATTGCATAAAGGATCAATGTTTTTTATGGGTTGAGAATTGAATTTTTTGATGAATATGCTGCATTCGTGATGACTGATTCATCACTGGATGAAGTGATTGCCTTCCTGACTGATGGAAGAGGATAGGGGAGGATTAATGGAGGATTATTAAAAATAATAAGATAGTTAACTTCTCTGCTTCCATGTTGACTAGTCAGTCAAAGATATGGCGCCACTGCATTTCAACTAGATTACTACTAATAAATCATCTCCTCGATTTAACAAAGGATAGAGATGTATTGAACTATTGCATTAAAAATATGAAAGTAATAGATTTTGGTGCTCTTATAGTTCATCACACATGAAGCACAACTAAGATCTCTACAACTAGTGGTTTGGGTTACTCTGCTATGATTTTTACTCTATCGGCGTTATTTCGGGTTAGTTTGTGGGGTTGCCCGTAAGAAATTATCGGTCGTCGGAATCAAAATCCCGTCGCCCGCTTTGGAAGGACGTTGAAGTATGAAATCAAACTGACCCCATAATTTTCATAGTTTAAAATGAAAGAGCACTGTACCTCAAATCCTGTATCTATCCCGAAGGATAAACACAAGACTTGAGGATGAGGCTCGATCAAATAAACTAAGGAAAGTATGACGTTCGTTTGGTCTGCGAAACCTTTGTAGACCATTTGCCAACAAGTTCCCCTATTTAATATAAAGGATTAAATAGGGTTTATATTAAGCTGGGTTCGGACATG
>NW_018165245.1:369455-370355 GCF_001263595.1 Phalaenopsis equestris | reverse complement strand
GGTTCCCTCGTTCTGGCATCACTATTTTCTATTGGATTCACTTGGTCCAAATGAACTTACTAAATTCAACTTAATGAATTCCATAATTTCATTTAAACCATGGGAAGCCTCGTTAGCAACCGTAGGTTACCTCCTCCGAGGGATTCCCAATCATCCGATAGAGACATCTTAATTTAGTTGAAGTTGTGGTTTTGTATGATGTTTGTGATTAAAGCTTGAGTTATTTTTTATTTTGAATGTTGTGGTGGTGAATTTTATCTTGGTTGGTTTTAGTCCTGATTTTGGGTACGGTTATGATTATGATTAACATGCAAGTTTATGTTGTTTTCATGAACGTAGGTAAATGCAAGCATAAAACATGCAAGGAAAAGACAGAAGAAAGACGGTACTATAAAATGTGAAAGCGTACCTGGCGAGTCTTCTCGTTCCACCACCTGGAACTTAAAATGAATGTGAGGGCATTTATGAAGAGCAAAAAAAGTAAAGTTCTGGGGAGAGATTTCCTAACTCTATGTTGTATTTTGTTAAGTCCTTAAAAGTTTAAGGATGATTCCTTTAAGCAAAGAATATTAAGTTTAATAGGCCTCGGAGGTATCCAACAAGTTAAGAGGGGGAGACAGGTCCATGCCTCTCCCTCACCAACTAGTGAAAGCCTTCGAGTCCATTAAAACTTATCATTTTGCTTAATGGTCCATCCTGTAAATATCCTTAATGCTCAGTGAACATCGATGTCTCAATTATCCCTAAGAAAGGGGTAATTATCATTTATCATTTAATTTTGAAAATTATATGGGTGAAAATCCTTAAAGGGGCAAGTTATTGTAATTTGAACACTTAGCCAAATTTTAGTCCTAATTGGGCTTAATGATGTTTCAAGGATGTTTGATTTTGTTATGTTTA
>NW_018165245.1:365225-369434 GCF_001263595.1 Phalaenopsis equestris | reverse complement strand
ATTCAATTTAAGAATTATGTGGGTGAAGACCCTTAAAGGGGCAGGTTAGTGTAATTTGAACACTTAGCCAAATTATTAATCCTAATTGGGCTTAGTGGTGTTTCAAGGATGTTTGATTTAATTATGTTTATTTCTCTAATCCTTGTTTAATCAATTGTTTGATTTAACCTAAGTCACCACTAAGCCCTTAAGACCTAGGTGAGTGTGTTAATTAGTTTTGAAAAGGGTTAAGCTTTAAGTGGTCATGATTCATGATTTGGATTTCATTTGAAAATCAAGATAGGGGTATTAGATTGATTAATTATTGACTTCAAAATTTATACCCCTAAGTCAAGGATCATTTTATTTTAATAAACTTCCAAATCTTAATAATTTAGAAATTTATTAACTTATCTTTTTAAAGAGGAAAGTGAAATTGGCTTCTACCAATTAACCCCTTGTGTTTCAAGCATTAAATAAATTGATTAAGATTAGAGGCTATCCATTTCCCTCCTTGAATTAAGCCTAAATGTTAATTAAGGCAAAATTTCCAAAAATACACATTTGTCCCTAAGGCCCTAATGCCTAATAATTTGCCAAACTCAATTCAAATGACTTTGAAATTTTTATCCTACCTTATTAATGGGTCAATTGAGACATCAGAGGAGAAAATATGATTTTTCAAAATTTAATTTAATTTATATAATTATTTTAATTCAAAAATAGGATTTTTCAAAGAAAATCCCTAACTTGACCAATACAAATTATAATCCATTGAACTTTTTACCGGAGCTAGACCTAGACTAGAGAAGCCTTTGGATCAAATTTTATAATTTTTTGAATTATGTGTGATTTATTAGAATTATTTTAATTTTTGGGATATTTAATAAAAATAAAATATTTTAGGTGGTGAAAATTAAGTTTTATATTTTTGAAAAATCTCCCCAAGATCAGAGAACTCAGAGGAGTAAATTTTATATTTTTCGAATTTTTCCTTGATTTATTGGAATTATTTCTATGAAACCTCATTTTTAGCCTTTCAAAAATTATTTTTAAGCTTTGAAAACAAATATCTTTATTTAGAAAATAAGGAAAAATATTCTAATTGTTCTTAAGTGATTAGGAAGAAATTTAGAACATCTTCATGAGTTTTAATATTTTTGTGATTTTATGAATTTTTAATTATTTAAATATTTAAAATAGGCCAAAAATCAAGTTTTTACTTTAAATATAATTTTATTTTTAGAAAATATCGTTGATCACAGAGAACTCAAAAAAACTAAATTTCATAATTTTTTGAGTTATATTTTGATTTTTAAAAATCGTTTAAGTGCCAAGAGTGGTATTTATTTTTAAAAATCAATTTAAGTTATGAAATGAACTCAAAATATTTTGAAACTTTTATGATGAGTTCTCTGGATCATAGATCACAGTGGAGATCAAAAATCAAGTCATTTAAATGTTTATATTTTTATTAAATATAAAATATTTAAAATGGGTAAAATTAAGTTTTAAAATTTTTAAAAATCTTCCTAAGGTTAGAGAACTTAGAGGAGAAAATTTAATATTTTTCTAAATTTTAATTGATTTATTGGAATTATTCTTAGTGAAAACCCATTTTAGCTTTTAAAAAATATTTTAAGCTTTTAAATTCAGTTTCTTTATTTAAAAAATCAGAAAAAATATTTTAATTTTTCTTAAGTGCTTACGAAGCAATTTAGAACATTTCCATGAATTTTATTATTTTTGTGATTTTTTAGGGATTTTTAATTATTTAAATATTTAAAATAGGTTAAAATCAAGTCTTTATTTTAAATATCATTTTTTTAATTAATTAAAGACTTATTTGAATGGACTCCAAATTATTTCCACATTGTTTTCCTCTATTTATAGAGCAAGAAGGTATTTTTATTTTATTTTTGTGATTTTTCTACCCCAAGATATGAATTTTTGAAGTTATGGATCATTTTCTGATTTTTTAAATCCTATTTATCTATCTAAACGCGGGGCGCCACATCAACTTTCGGCGGCTCCGAAGCTCCCCGCAACACGCTCCCATTTGATGTCGCCATCCACCTCAGTTTGACTCGGCCCCGGGGTTTATGTCCCGAAGCGCTTTCCGGCTCGATCTCCCCCGTTAATTTGATACACGCTTGATCGAACGGCTTGATCGAACGGCTCTCCGAACGGCTCTCCGTCATCGTCCACGATGGAATGATCTCGTGCCCGTACACACTAAAACCTTAGGATCTCGGCCTAGACTCAACCAAATCACTTCGGGTTTTATCCAATGGACTTGTCTAAATGAGACAAACACATCCATACGGCTAAGGTGCCATGAACTTAAGCCTTATCAAATGGAGAGTCAAAATAGGCTCGAGTGGAGGAGAGGTTCAATACCTTGGCTCTGAGAAATGAAGCTTCGATCAAAGGTTCTCAACACGTTTGTTGGAGTGAAAGGAGGCTCGGGATTGAGCCTCTGGTCTTGGTGTAAGGCCTAGGTATGATTTCGATGAAGCTCGATTTCAGGTGTTGGTCTAGAGCTATGTTAGGGTCTCTGTGGATGAGGAATTTGATGGGGCTTCTCCTTCTTTCACTGTGTTGAAGGTGTGGGTAAGTTTAATTTGAGTTTGGTCGACTATGGAGGTGTATTTACCTCTGGCCTAATTTTAAGTAGAAGTTTGAGCTCAAAATTGAGCTTCCACAGTAGGAACATATGGGGGAAGGTGGTTGGCTTGAGCTGAGGAGGTCTCAAAGAGTCTTTGTGAGCAATTTGGAGGGCTCTCTCTAAGAAAATTTCAACTCTCCTCCATGGCCGTAGAGGAGGAGCTTTTATAAAAAAAATGTCTTGGGGTGGCTGTCATGGTCAATTGGGGGGTGAAATATACTGCCTAGGTGGAGGGCAGAGAAGCTCTAACAATTAATTTGGATGAGGTGGCCTCTAGGTTTGAATTAGGTTGGTGAGATGCCATGAGGGTGGCTCTTAGTTTTGGGCTTTTCCAGTTACTAGGCTGGCCGGCCGGCCAGGGGGAGGTGGCTAGGAGCTCAGGGAACCCAAATTTGGTGGCTTTAAGGTGGTTAGGTCACATTTAGTGCATGGGTCCATGTGGGTGCAAATGACCAAAACTTGGGTTTGGGATAGGTTAGCCATATCAATTGGCTCAATTGATTGTTGAATTTGGTGTAGATGATCACAAAGAACAACTTCGGTGAAGAATGGAAGTGGTTTTGAGCCCAATTTAAAGGCCAATTTGAAGAAATTTTGAACTTTAATCAATTTGGTCATGTTGGGCTAGGCTTGGGTCTAGCTTGGGTTAGCCTTGGGCTAGGTCCAAATTGATTATTATAAATGGTCAATAGGGACCTCATGAAGAATTTTTAATATGAATTGGATGCCAATTTGGAGGTTAAGACAATCAATTAGGTGAAATTTGGGGACTTAGCCAATTTGGGGCTAAATTTGGGAATTTTGGATTTAGGCCAAAATCAAATGGATTTGAAACTTCACCAAGGTCAGTTGATGGATGGTTGATTTTGATGGGTTGATTTTGATGTGTAGGAATTTCATAAAGATTTTTCAACATTAATTGAGGCCAATTGACTGGGCTATGAGTTCAATTGGGTGAGATTAAGTCATATGGTCAAAATTGGGGTTTTGACCCAAATTAAAATTGGGCTCAAATCATGGACCCATTGAGCTTGGATTTGGTTTAGTTTGGTCATATAAAAAGTTAATATGAGTTTAGGATTGAAATTGTGGTCAATTAAGATCAAATTGGTGGATATTTGGGATTTTAAAGGGCAATTTGGGTATTTTAGTTAAAGATGGTCAAATTGGCCAAATCGGGCCATGTGGTAGTTAAAAGAAATGAATTGGGAATATTTGGGATTTATTGGGATTTTATGGGAATTTTTGGAATTTTGGGATTTTTGGCCAAAGAGGGGTATTTTGGTAATTAGGGGGTGCCTTAGGGGTCAAAAGGCCAAGTTGGGTATTTTGGAAATCATTACCAATAAGCCATTGAACAAAGGAAGCCCAATTTTGGGTCCTCTACATAGTGGTCTTAGCCAAACCATAGCCCTAGGGCTAGTAGGTTTAGGGGACCATCTACATGAGTATCCCAAAAGGTCAAGGGATCTAGACTAGAAGTTTGAGTTCAAGGTTGTGAGTGAATGTGGGTGTAGATGAGTGTAGTGAATGCCTTAGCTCCAGACCAAGACCCAGGGTCA
>NW_018165245.1:360479-364132 GCF_001263595.1 Phalaenopsis equestris | reverse complement strand
ATCAGAATTTAGGACTGATTCGGAAGTGAGAATTGAAATGTAGGTCAATTCTCAAAAGAAAGTGTCGGAATGTAAGGTCCAACCTCAAATGTGAAGAATCAGAATTTAGGACTGATTCAGAAGTGACAATTGAAATGTAGGTCAATTCTCAAAAGAAAGTGTCGGAATGTAAGGTTCGACCTTAAATGTGAAGAACCGGAAAGGTAGGACTGATTCAAGAATGAGAACCGAAATGTAGGTCAATTCTCAAACAAAGGTGTCAGAATATAGGGTCTGACCTCAAATGTGTAGAATAAAAAAGGTAGAACTGATTCAAGAATGAGAATCGAAATGTAGGTCAATTCTCAAATGAAGGTGTAGGAATATAGGATCCGACCTCAAATGTGAAGAATCAGAAGGGTAGGATGGTGTCAGAATATAGGGTCCGACCACAAATGTAAAGAATCAGAAAGGTAGGACTGATTCAAGAATGAGAATCGAAATGTAGGTAAATTCTCAAACGAAGGTGTCGGAATATAGGGTCCGACCTCAAAATGTTTAGAAGTTGATAGAGGCATAAGATTTATATTACTCTTAGATTTAAAAATATAAGAATGGAAATTTAGGTATCAATTCGAAGAGAGAGTCAAAATTTAGGTATCGACCTTGAAATGTGAGAATTAGGATTTGGATACTGATTCGAAGATGTAAGAATTGAAATTTAGGTATCAATTCAAAGAGAAAAGGAAAAGATGTCAGGATTTAGGTACTGATTTGAAGATGTGATTTGGAACTTACAAAGAGCTTGTGGTGTTAGATGTTGAATTTGAGGTAGCGTGTCATGTGGAAATGTTGATTTTGAAGAAGACTTGTAAAGTTTTATAGAGTTTTGTGCAGAATGTGAAATTCTGCGAGGGTGTGTAGAGAGTTAGTGTAGATAACGATGGTTGTGCTGTGCGCAAAAAGAGTAGGAAACTCCGAAAACGAAAGTATCCACTCAAGAAGTTTGTTTTATTTTCTTGTTATTTTTGTCACAATTGATTTTTTTCTTATTTTATTTTTTTTTTAAATGTGTTCTTAAAGTTTTAATTTCAATTGTTTGATTTTCAAGAGAAATTTGTTTTGTTATTTATTTATTACAATTATCTTTTATTTGTGTTTTATTTGAAAATTTGTCGTTTTGTTCTTTGTTCGTTAGAACTCCCTGGCTTTCATCCATCGCACAAAAAGGCAATTGACAAAAAGGCACAACACGAGAGAAATTTCCATTAATCTGCTTCAATAAGGATGCAACAGATCAAACATAGGTTAATGCCTCAAAAAGAGTACATCATGTAATATGTGTTGTAATGCATTGAGAGTCTTCTCAAGATATAAGTACATCATAGACTGAGGTAATGGGTACATTATAGACTGACTATGTCAAATACATGTCATGCTTGTTAAAAGAAAGCAAGTGAGTCCTCTGTGCTCGGTATATCGAGCTCTTGATCAAGCAAACCTTCTGAGTCATGCTCTAGGATTATAGTTCCCATCGCATGTATTCAGAGGTACAACCTTCTCATAGCTCGTAAGGAAACAGTTCTTCCAACTCCGGGTCTTGCTGGAATGCATACGGTATCTTAATGTCATCCATTCTGCCGAAGGTCACGGACACCCTACGGTGTCGTACTCCTGGAATGCAGTGCTTGGCAACGTCTGCACCGTTGCCCTTGAGAACAAGTACTGAACCAACTGGAAGAGGAATCTCCACAGCTCCCCTGAATTCACCAGGGCCGATTATATCAATTTATTTTCCGAACAAAATATTGCTCTTAGTCATAAATGAGACTGTGCAGAAAGGCCTCACGAAGTCATGATGGTCAATGTACGGAGGAATGCAGTTACCTTCTTCGTAAATGTTGATGATGCAACTGTTAGGAATGCAAGTGACGGGTAGAATATTCCACTTGACCATTCTCTTTATCATCCACTTGATCATCGGTGGTAACTGATCCACTTGGTCGTTTCTGAGTATCCCAGGCGGATTCCCCTGTCGGTCGTTTGTAAAATTGTAGCAACATCCACACTAGATGGTGATTCTTCCTTTCCCCCGCATCCATTTCTTCGGCTCAGAGTACGTTCTTTCCATGAGAAGGCCTGCTTGAACTCTATCTCTCAAATCAAAGATGCAATCCAGGATGCTTCTTTGATCAGTTTCAGAGAAAACCCTGGTATATAACTCCAGGCCTTCCAATATGTTGATAAAGTTTCCTTGAACTTCTTCATAGAACTCAAATTCTCTCTTGTTTACCTTGATTATTTTGTAGTATTCTACCATTCCGGGAGTTGGCAGTTGTCTGGGGCGTTCTTTCCTCTGGGCCTCGGCGGGAATCCAAACCGGTGCTGGCTGATCCAGAATATGAGATTCGGCCTCAAGCGGGATGTATGATCTTGGGCTCCACGATGCGCATTGATCTGTCCCCAGTGGGACATACGACAAGTTTGCCACAAAATCTGGAGTCTGAGACTCATTGGAGTTGGTAGTGTACTCTTCTAAGGTATTGAAACGCTGTAGATGTAAACGTTGCAGTCCGGGCATTCTACAAACGCGCCCGTGACTGATGTCCTGACTGGTATCTCAACGTTGCATGTTGTTGCATGTTGGGCAACGTTGCATGTTGGGAAACCTCTGCACAAGATATTTGGGACTGGGGGTACAACTGATCCTGTCAAAAATCCCGATTCTTCATCTGTAGTGGGCAGGCTAGCCGAAGTCTCTCTCAGCTCTGACTCGTAGATATGTCCCTCCAGAATGGGGGTAAGAAAACTATTTTTGTTTCTTTGGCGCTTGCGCTTCTGTCGCAAGAAAGCTCTTTGTTTCTTTCGGATCACATTTCTGCATTGTGTTCTGCGGAGCAGAGTATTTATTAGTTATTTGCTGTGGGCAGCTATTAAGCCCTTTGCTGGAGTAGCCGTCATGGAGGGCATTCTGCTGGGCCCCTCCATCAGATCTTGTTCTACCATCACATTTTTACCCTTACGTGACACGTCATCCTGAGTGGTCACCCTCAACAGTGAGGGTAGTCCCTTCTTTTCTTCATTGCTAACTATGCCCATTAGCGGACCGTTGTAGTCCATATCGATCTGGTTGAAATCCATGTCGAAATCTATGACACCTCCTTGTGGCGCCATCTCTTCGTTTAGTGCGAGGTTCCAGCCATCCTGGAAGGCAAAGATCAGCCTCTGTCCTGACATTTTTTTGCAGATGACAGAAAGGAACGTCAGTGGGCCGAAGTTTGGCATGAACAAGAACAAAAAAGAGTATTTATTAAAGTAAATTTTAGTTTGTTTTGGTGAAAAGGACTATTCATTTTACGTGTGACTTTTATTTTAATTTAATGGAATGTTTAAATCCAAAAGTAGAAAAGAGAACGTGTGAAGTTCAAAAATTTTCTCTAAATATTCATTACATATGGGATTAATTACAAAATTTGGACCCGATCATAGATATACGGCCATATAGATAACCCTAGAACAATCAAGGTTTTAAAGTTTCAATAAAGTTTCAAAGCAAGCAAAGCAAGCAAAGGCACGCAGAGGTAAGCAGCATTAAGCAGCATCAGGTCGCATATTATGTTTTCAAGTACCGTCCATTTATCGGTAAAATGGGTCTTTCACACCGGAAGTACACT
>NW_018165245.1:358460-360272 GCF_001263595.1 Phalaenopsis equestris | reverse complement strand
AGTCTTTTGAGCACGAGTACGAGGTCACAAATTTTAAATGTCCTTGGGTAGACCAATTTGTAATGGGCTTGTACCATCTTCGCCTGGTAGAGCTCCAAATGTTGCTGTGCTTCCAATCGTTTTCCCTCGAGACTCCCCAGTTCTTCAAGTCTGAGTTTTGTGCTTTCTTACATTGTAAGTTGGTTGGCAATGGCGACTCTGAGAGATGGTGTCTGGATCTCTAGCGGTAGCACAGCCTCGGTCCCGTACACGAGCATATAAGGTATACACTGAGTGGGAGTCCTGAAAGTCGTCCGGTAGGCCCACAGGGCTTCTAACAGTTTTTTATGCCAGTCCCTTTTATTCTCATCCAATGTTTTCTTCAAAATCTGTATCAGTGTCTTGTTGAAAGCTTCAGCAAGACCATTTGCTCTGGGATAGTAAATTGTAGAGTATCTCTAATCTATCCCATGTCTTCTGACGAAATTGTTGATTTTTGTGCTTTTGAAAGCTGTCCCATTGTCAGAGATTATTCTTTTCGGTACTCCGAAACGGTAGACAATTTGGCTTTTGAAAAATTGAAGGACGTGCTGTGCCGTAACCTCACGTAATGGTATTGCCTCTGCCCATTTGGAGAAGTAGTCTGTAGCGGCAAGTATGAATCTGTGTCCTATAGAAGATGGAGGGTCTACCGAACCTATTATGCCTGTGCCCCAACACTCGAATGGCCATGAGGCGACAGTTGGGTGTAGCACATTCGGAGGCTGGTGTAAGACCACCCCACCTGGCATTGGTGACATCTTCTGGCCGTATCCATGCAATCGGACATCATTGCTGGCCAATAATATCCGAGTCTTTTAATCTTCATTTTCATTTTTGGTCCCGACTGGTGAGCGCCACACAATCCGGCATGTACTTCTTTGACAATATTTTGTGCCTCGGCTCTGCTCAAACACCGTAGCCACATTTGGTCGAACGATCTTCTATAGAAAACATTTCCCACCAGGGCATAAGACATGACCATTCTTGTGATGTGGTGTGCCTCAGACTTGTCATCTAACAGCTTTCCAGTATGCAAATATTCTATTAATGGTTTGCGCCAATCTTTGTTGATGTGAGCAACTGTATTCACGGTTTCTTCTTTTCCAAGTTTTTCTTTTCCAAGTTTGTGAAGGGTTTTGAGGTCGCTTCGAGATAAGACTCGTCTTCCTTACACCGTGACTTCGATGGAATCCTTCGGGGGACACGCCATTTCCTTTGCGAGTTTGGCTAAAGCGTCGGCATGAGCATTATCTCCCCGAGGAATCCAGTAGAAAGTCACCTCAGGAATCTACTCCAGGAGCTTCATCGCGTACAGATGGTACTCTGCTAATCTTAGTTTTAGAATTCTGTATTGTCCGGCGATTTGCTGGATGACAAGTTGAGAGTCACCATAAATGTCAATGTTCGTTATTTCCATCGAAATTTCCAATTCCAATCCGGTGATTACTGCTTCATATTCTGCACCATTATTGGTACATGGCTCCGTCAGGTGGTATGAAAACCTCAACATACCCTTATCTGGCATGATAAAGATCAAACCGTTCCCTGCCTTGCCTGGTATAACTGTGCCTGATCCCTTGTCTTTCCTAGCTGATGAGGCACCATCAAAGTACATTTTCCAGTGCTGCACACTGTAAAATTCCATTTGTAGTATCTGCTCGTCTGGTAACTTGTCGTTGAGAGAGGACCCAGCTGGCAGTGGGTGCGCAGCGAGAAAATCTGCTAAAATTTGTCCCTTGATAGCACGGAGGGGCACAAAAGTAATATCAAATTGCAATAAGATCATTGACC
>NW_018165245.1:357773-358311 GCF_001263595.1 Phalaenopsis equestris | reverse complement strand
ATACCTTACCTCCATCGGTATTAGACGACGACTCAAGTAGTAGAGAGCATTTTATTTTCCCTCCTCATTGACTTGGGCTAAGAGGGCTCCAAGAGAGTCATCCAAAGCCGCGGTATAAAGTATCAACGGTTTTCCTCGGATAGGGGCTGCCAAAACAAGCGGTGTCATTAAATATTGTTTAATGTCCTTAAAGGCTCGCTGGCATTTCTCTTCCCAAATAAATTTGGCGTTCTTTTTAATTAATGCCGAGAAAGGCTGACACCTACCTGAGAGATTAGAAATAAAGCGTCTCAGATATGCCAACTTCCCCTGGAAGGAGCGTAACTGCTTCAAGGTTTTAGGGGGAGGCATTTCTAAGATAGCTTTAATCTTATCCGTGTCGATCTTGATTCCTCAATGACAGACAACGAATCCTAGAAATTTCCCGGAGGTGACGCCGAAAGCGCACTTTAAGAGATTCATTTTAAGGTCATATCGTCATAACTGTTCAAACACAATCCTCAAATCGTACAAATAGTCTATTTTCCATTTACTTTTG
>NW_018165245.1:351394-355466 GCF_001263595.1 Phalaenopsis equestris | reverse complement strand
CGGCTCTTCCACTGGCGGAGGTGGGGGTATCTCTTCTCGAGTCATTATCTGTTTTCCTTTGTCAGCTGGAGCTGTTCTTGGCGGTAATACCTTTCCTCTCCTTAAGTTGATTTCTGTGACTTCTTCTTCTTGAGATATCATTGTTGAATCTTCTGGTATCTTTTCGCCTTCGTCGGTGGGATCTAAGTCGATGGCGAGCGGTGCACCGTGACGTTCGAGAGTTGGCTCTTCATTGTCAGTGCTGTCGTAAGCAATATCGTTGATGTCTTCTTTAGACTTGACAACAAGTTCATAGGACTCAAGTACAATTTGAGGGTCATTTTGAGGATCGAGATCGCAACCAGCTTGGTTATAATCAGTTACATTATTTCCAGAAATAGTCAAAAGGTAGCCAGAATCACAACGATTATATTCATAAGACCCCGGAGGGACAAAAAGATAATCATACAAAGTCAAGGGTTCGAGGACTTTCTTCCTCAAATCCGAGACAACCAATCTAGTGCCCCTGCCCTACCCCCCGTGCTATTGGTACTGGCAGTAAAGCTTTTCTTTTTCTTGTTCTTTGTCCTGGATGATGACGGATTTTCTGGTGAAATCTTCATCTCATGCTCGGTATGCTGCAGACTCTGAATGGAGGCTTGTTTTGATGCAGACTGTAGCTTCTTCAGTATCTTCATGGATGATCTGCTCCATACCTCATTCCATCCTTCTTCGGTATTTGTAGAAGCTTGTTTTGATGAATCCTGCATTTGATTGAGGACCCTCTTGAGTTCATCCCAAGTTGTACTCCATCCATCCGTTCCGACATATGGATCGATTGGGGAGATTGGCTCAGCTGAAATCATGTTTACGGAACGCTTTTCAGGTTCTCTCAAATATTCTTTTGGGATAGTAATATTCTCTTCCTTAAGGTTCTTCTCAAGCCAATCTTTAAAGATGAAACACTTGTCAATAGTGTGCCCAAGCAACCGATGGTACGGGCAATAATTTGGTTCATTGTTCTTATCCATCTCTTTGGGTTTCTTCGGATCAGGCAACTTGAATTCTAATTTCTTCATCAAACTTTTGAATATCTTAGGTACAGCTCCATCTTTGAAGGAGTAAACAACTTTCTGTCGCTCCAACAGGGATATTCTTTTACCCGTTGTTCGGGGTGATCCCTCCTGAGATGGTCGTTGGTTGGATTGACTGCTCTGTTTCTGATGATCTTCTGCATATATCTTTATTGGCTGCTTCCCTTTGTCGACAGTTGCAACTACTTCTTCTCGAACACTCTGGCCACTTTAACCTTTTCATGTGGCTCCATGTTCTTTATTTCTTCTTGAAGACTGCTGGATTTGTTGAGTAGCTTCTCAAAGGACTTGATGGTGAGTCCCTTAAGCATGAATACTACTGGCCCATGAATGCTCTTGAGTAGAATTTCAATCGCATGATGTTCCTGTAGCTGAAGTTCACATTTCATGCTAAGGTTTCTCCAGCTCAAAATATAGTCTACCAAGGTTTCTCTAGGCTTTGGCTTTTCCATCATGATCTCTCCAATAGACACGTGGTGTTGTGCCCCGGTAAATCTTTTCACAAATAGTTGTTCCAATTCGGAAAATTTTTTAACTGACCCGTTGGGAAAGTCAGCGTACCAGTCGAAAGCAATCCCAGACAAGCTGCTAACGAACTGTTGACAGAGTAAAGGTTTGCTATTTCTTGTGTTTCCACAATTGGCTCGGAAATGTGTTATGTGCTCTCTGGGATTTTCTGTCCCATCGAATATCTAAAAGTTTGGGGTTACAAAACCCTTGGGGAATGGCACGGCATCAAACTCCTCCAGATAAGGTTTACCCTTTAAAATTGATGAACCGCCCTTGTACTGTGTTAAAGCATCCCGTACTTGTTCAACCATTTTCTTGAACTGTTTTTCTGGCATGGCACTTGATGGAGAATCCTTCTTCGGTTGTTCTTCTTTTTCTGTATAATTAGCCTCCCTTCTTTCATCTGCGATGTGTATGATTTCTGGCTGATTAATCTCTTGAGAAGCCAATCGTTGTGCTTGTGATTGCCTATGAATGGTGGCCATGCCGGTCATAGCTGCAGTCATCTCTTCTATTTTTTTCTCCAGTAGAACAACTTGCTCATCCCTGAGGAGGATAACCCTACGCAGCTCATCTACGGCGTTCTCTTCCGTATGAGGTTGAGCCTCACAAGCAGATGTGGTAGCTCTGGTTTCAATCACATGGACATCCATGAAATCTTCCTCCAAGTAATCACCGTAATCAAAATCCTCGTTGTCACTATTGACAGGAACTCCGTGTTCTCGTGCTATCTCAGAAATCTCAATCCTGAGTTTCTCAACTTTTTCTTCAATTATCGATTCTCTGATTGCTTTAAGATCTGGAGGACCCTGATGGAACTCCTCAACTTGTTCTTCCATCTTGCTAGCTATTGTCGCGACGATGTCAGATATCTCAGGCACTGGTTCTCCTTCTTGCTTTGCAGGTTCACTGAACTGTATTGGTGCAGCTACCTTAGGTACCCATACCTTCATCTTTTTCAATGATGATGCCTCAGGATGGGGCGTCTCAGTAGAGACATCGGTATGTCAAGGGAAGCTATGCTCCCCGTGGTGTAGA
Source organism: Phalaenopsis equestris (assembly GCF_001263595.1). NCBI lineage: Eukaryota > Viridiplantae > Streptophyta > Magnoliopsida > Asparagales > Orchidaceae > Phalaenopsis > Phalaenopsis equestris. The sequence continues at coordinate 352,845 of NW_018165245.1, read as the reverse complement.
CCGGTTACAGTGTTAGGTAATTGTCTTGTCTTTCTTTCCATGATTGTAGAAGTAACGGGTGAACCTCTCGAACCCAGTCTTGACTTAACCGACCGACGACCTGTGGTTCTGGTGGTGGTGTGATCGGTGGTGACCATAATAGTATCGACTCGGTTTCCCAAACGGAGCCAAACGGGAACACGGGTAGGTGACTCTAAAATCGACCTACGAGATTTTCTAGTGGACTTAATATCCTTCAAAATTTCATTCTTCATATGAGGGGAAATTGCATGTCCCACTCATTTAAGTAGTTCACTAACAGTACATCCTTCTTTAATAGCAAGCCTTCTGAAGATTGCACTAACTCGAGTGATGGGGCTGAATTTCTTTCCCTTCTCACCATGTCCATGAGGTGATGGTAATGCAACAGCAATCTTTCGGATACTCTCATATCCATCAGTATATGTCAGAGGATGGAATCTACTTCCTCGCAGGAGTGGGTAGACTTCTGGTAATACCTCTTCAACTTGAGGAGGCTCCTTCTCATCAGGTATGTTCTCAAGAGTATGGGCTGTGATGGCCCTCTGAACTCTCCTATTGCGGTTCCTCCTTTGAGTTCGGGTCAGTGGTACTGTCCTTGAGCTTGACCAAACTTCAAACACAGATGGTGGAACAGTTAATCCTTCAGTCGAATCTTCGACAATTATCACTTCCTTCCCCTTAGCAGCAACGGGGATAGTAGGCTTGATGACGGCAGCTTTAGCATTCCTAAGGAAGTCTTGAAGGCAGCTCAAATTGAATTCTGCAGACGACTCTTGAACTTCCGGGGCAGTGATCTTCATTACCACGAACGGGGCTTTCCCGAGGATAACCTCGAGGTCTTCAAATCCAGCTCCGAACTTAATGGTGGGAGCGACATTACGGGCGTTGTGGTCCGTCGGCAGGTTGCAAGAAATGGTCAGCGTTGGGTAAGCCATCGCAGCAGGCTTTTAAAATAGAAAGTTTTAGGGTTAGCTATATGGCCAAAAACCTCATAATCCTTAGTGCAATCACTGAAAGTAGAGGTTAATCTGTAGATCGGGCGGGTCTTAATTTACAGGTAATTTTAACATCTTTATTTAAAAGGGTGTAAAATTGATTAATATTTTGAAGTGCGCGCAACACAACACGATTTGGTATAAATTTGCAAAGCAGCAAAGCAAATGTGAAAAGAGTTGTGAGAAAGTTTAGGACCCAGCGCGGGACCCAATTAGTGGCAGAAAAAGGCCCAGGTAGAGTTAATCCACCAACACACCTATTAGGGGTCCGACCCCACATAAAAATTTAAAGTCCCCTCTGTTCAAAGATGGTTGAACAGCTAGTCCTGAAATCCAAGGAGTTAGCTGTACTTTCCCAAGACAGAAATGGGTAAAGTATGCTAACGGAAGAAGGGTAATTTGGTCCAAGAGGGACATGGACACATTACCGATGTG
>NW_018165245.1:350323-351207 GCF_001263595.1 Phalaenopsis equestris | reverse complement strand
ACATCTCAAATGACCAAAGTCACTTAAGAAAACTCTCGATAAAAATCAAGAAATATTATCTTCAAGTAATTTCAAAGAGTAGGACTCTTCAACGAAATCGGACATAGAGGTGTGCAAGGGGATTGGTTCAAATTTGGAACATTTTATTATAGAATCCGAAGGAAGAAGAACTAGGGGTTGTCATGGATCTAGAGGAGAACCTAGGTGACTTCCCAAGCTATCCTAATGTTTGGCTTCAATTTTGAGGAGAAATATTTAGATGTTTCATACTGCCAATTTTATTAGTTGGGGCTTACATTCGTATGAAATGATCACACGAATAGCCTGGAAGATGTGAGGATTTAGGTCGTGACAAACGACAACCTCGGAGTCCTAAGACAAGTTAGGGCTTATATTGTATAGCAGGGCTATGCAAAGGTCTAAAGATAAGGTGAGGATTTACGTTGCATAAGCAAGCAACCTCGAAGTGCTATGGCTTTGTTGTTTAAGTCTAAGGAAGGAAGATTGATTTAGCTGAGGAAGACAGTTTTTTTCTGTTGAAGATGGCCGTGTTGCCCACCATACTAGCTCCAAGCTCCTGCCGCGACGAGTTTGAATTATCTTCTGTGTCAAGTTATAATATCAATTCAGATAGCCCTATGGTTAAAGTTCTTTAAATTTTATGAGGGCATATTAAAGTTGATGAGAGCGACACCGGTTAGAATCCTACGGTTCCCTCGTTCCGGCATCACCATTTTCTATTGGATTCACTTGGTCCAAATGAACTTACTAAATTCAACTTAATGAATTTCATAATTTCATTTAAATCGTGGGAAGCCTCGTTAGCAACCGTAGGTTACCTCCTCCGAGGGATTCCCGATCATCCGACAGAGACATCTTAATTT
>NW_018165245.1:349375-349833 GCF_001263595.1 Phalaenopsis equestris | reverse complement strand
CGGTTATGATTATGATTAACATGCAAGTTTATGTTGTTTTCATGCACGTAGGTAAATGCAAGCATAAAACATGCAAGGAAAGACAGAAGAAAGACGGTACTATAAAATGTGAAAGCGTACCTGACGAATCTTCTCCACCACCTGAAACTTAAAATGCATATGAGGGCATTTATGAAGAGCAGAAAAAGTAAAGTTCTGGGGAGGGGTTTCCTAACTCTATGTTGTATTTCTTTAAGTCCTTAAAAGTTTAAGGATGATTCCTTTAAGCAAAGAATATTAAGTTTAATAGGCCTCTGAGGTATTCAACAAGTTAAAAGGGGGAGACAGGTCCATGCCTCTCCCTCACCAACTAGTGAAAAGCCTCGAGTCCATTTAAACTTATCATTTTGCTTAATGGTCCATCCTGTAAATATCCTTAATGCTCAGTGAACATTGATGTCTCAATTATCCCTAAGAAA
>NW_018165245.1:348361-348968 GCF_001263595.1 Phalaenopsis equestris | reverse complement strand
AAATTAGGCCTAAATGTTAATTAAGGCTAAATTTCCAAAATTACACATTTGCCCCTAAGGCTCTAACACTCCATAATTTATCAAATTAAATTCAAATGACTTTGAAATTTTTATCCTACCTCATTCATGGGTCAATTAAGACATCAGAGGAGAAAATATGATTCTTCAAAATGCAATTTAAGTTATATAATTATTTTCATGCAAAAATAGGATTTTTCAAAGAAAATTCCTAGCTTGACCAAGGTAAATTATAATCCCATGAAATTTTTTACTAGAGGTAGACCTAGACAAGAGGAGCCTTTGAATTAAATTTCACCATTTTTTGAATTCTCTGTAATTTATTAGAATTATTTTAATTTCTTGGTTATTTAATAAAAATAAAAATATTTTAGGTGTTGAAAATTAAGTTTTACATATTTGAAAAATCTCCCCAAGGTGAGAGAACTCAGAGGAGCAAATTTTATATTTTTCTAATTTTTCCTTGATTTATTGGAATTATTTTAGTGAAAACTCGTTTTTAGCCTTTTAAAAATTATTTTTAAGCTTTGAAAATAAATATCTTTATTTAGAAAATCAGGAAAAATATTCTAATTGTTTCTAAGTGATT
>NW_018165245.1:319841-347668 GCF_001263595.1 Phalaenopsis equestris | reverse complement strand
TTTTATTTCATTTTTGTGATTTTTCTACACAAAGTTATGTATTTTCTAAGTTAAGGGTATTTAAATAAATAGGAAAAAGCCCTATTTATCTATTTAAACAGCGCGTGCTGACTAGATCCTAGGCAGCTCCGAAGGCATGCGTGGCGCGCTCTGGTTGGACGCCGTGTTCAACGTAGCTGCTGACTCGGGCCCACGGTTTATGTCCTGAAGCGCTGTCCGGCTCGATCTACCCCGTTAATTTGGTACACGCTTGATCGAACGGCTCTCCGTCATCGTCCCCGATGGAATGATCCCGTGCCCGTCCACACTAAAACCTTAAGATCTCGGCCTAGACTCAACCAGACTCAACCAAATAACTTCGGGTTTGATGATATGGACTCGTCAAAATGAGACGAACACATCCATATGGCTAAGGCGCCATGAAATCAAACTTAAGTAAATGGAGGATCAAAACAAGATCGGGAGGAGGAGGAGTTTTATACCTTTGCTTCTTTGCTCTGAGAAGGGAAGCTTCGATCAGAGGTTCTTGGCACGTTTGTTAGGGTCCAAAGAGGCTAGGGATTAAGTCCACGGTCTTGGTGTGAAGTCTAGGTGTGAATTCGACCAAGCTCGTGTTCAGGCGTTGACCTAGAGCTATGGTAGAGGTTCTGTGGATGGGGAATTTGATGGGGCTCTGGCTTCTTTCACTCTTGTGAAGGTATGGGCACAAACAATTGGAGTTTGGTGGAGTGTGGAGGTGTATTGGGCTATGTCCTGGTTTCCGGCAAGGTTTCAAGCTCAAAATTGAGCTCCAGCAAGGGGAATGGGTGAGGAAAAATGGTTGGGATGCACTGAGGGGATCTTAGGGAAGCTTTGTGTGAAGTTTGGAGAGGCCTCTCCGAGAAATTTTCAGCACTTAGATCAATGGCCATGGAGGTGGCCTTTTATAAAAATGGGGTGGCTCTCAGGGCATAAGTTTGGGTGCATTGTGGCGCTTTGGTGGAGGGCAGAGGAGCTCCATAGTTTGATTTGGATGAGCAGGCCTCTAGGTTAGATTTGGGTGAGGTTCCATGGGAGTGGCTTTTAGTTTTGGGCTTTTTAGGCCGCTAGGCTAGCCGGCCGGCCAGAGGGAGGTGGCTAGGAGCTCAGGGAACCCAGAGGAATCCATCACAGCAGTTTAATGCAAATGTGCTTGGATTTGGCAAAGATATCTTAAGCATGTGCATTTTTTGAAATAAGATCCCTTAATTTGGGGGACCTTTGGTCCGTGGCTTGATTTAGGTCGTTTTATAGTGTTTGGCCTGGTCACCAGGTTCAACTAATGGTTGTGGTGGAGTTAATTTGGTGGCTTTAAGGTGGTTAGGTCACATTTAGTGCATGGGTCCAAGTGGGTGCAAATGACCAAAGCTTGGGTTTGGGCTAGGTTAGACATGTCAATTGGCTCAATTTGATAGAGCCAATTGGCTCAATTTGAAAGAGCCAGATTGGCGTCAGATTTGATAGAGCCAATCTGGCGCCAATCTGGCTCTATCAAATTGAGCCAATTGGCTCAATTTGTCAATTGGCTCAATTTGATAGAGCCAGATTGGTGTCAGATGCGCCGGATTGGCGCCAGATGCGCCGGATTGGCGCCAGATGCGCCGGATTGGCGGGCGCCAGATGCCAGATGCGCCGGATTGGCGCCAGATGCACCAAAACCTAGAACAACATGGTCTTCAGCAAACTGGCACATGATGCGCCAAATTGACACCAGATGCTCCATTTGATAGAGAGTTAGCGCATGATGCGCTAGATTGGCGCCAGATGCTCCATTTAATAGAGAGTTAGCGCATGATGTGCCAGATTTGGGGCCAGATGCGCTATAAATGATTTTTTGCAGATTAAGGCGGTTCGAGACAAATTTTGCACAAATTTTCAAATGGACACTTGTTCTAAACACCCATTAAAGTAATTCAATGCATCTATACACTTTGTAAGGTTCCTTTATGAAGGGATATGTCTCATGGATCAATGGACATGTCATTTGAATTTAAAAGATTTGAATTTAAAAGAGGACATGTCATTTGAATTTAAAAGAGTTGACTATTGGACACAAATTTGTGGGGAATTTTGAATTTTTTTGGAGGGAGGCAGCCTTTGATAAAATAGAGGGAAGTCTAGGGCTTGAAAGGAGGACTTTTGGGTGTGAGGTGTGTGACTTGAAGATGCGGAGTTAGAAAGAGAGAGGGAAAGTCAAGGGCTTGGAGATTTTCCTCAAGGATTGTAAGAGGAGAGGGATTGTGAGAGATATCTTCTTCATTACACTTCTAAGAGAGAATTAAGAGTGCTTGTAAAGAGAGAAAGGATTGGAGAGAACTTTTAGGAGTTTGCTTAGGAAGATTGTGAGATAAGTTGTGTCTTTTATTTCTTTTATTTTGTAAACTTGTTCTTATATATGAAATCCGTGTTTCCGTGTTTTGTCGTATCCTTCTGTCGTATCCTTCTCATGAATTCTAAGTAGTCTTCTTTATCCTTCTCCCTACTTTGAGATATGGTTATTTAAAGAATTAATTTTGTTTTATATGGTTTTAAATTTAAATAATTTTCGAATATTTGAACTCTAATTTTCATTCACTCTTTGATCTAGCCAAATGAAATTTTAAAATGTGTTGGGAAACATATGTTCCAAAAGGACTATGATTTCTACAACATGGGGAGAATCACATTTGATTTATGAGAGAGTATTTAATCCATGGAATTGGGTTCAAATAAATAGGGAAATATACTTTGTTGGATTTAGAATTGGAGATTTTAAGGCGACAGATTAAAACGACAGATTAAAATCAGTTGATTGGAAACTGATGTGAGATTGTTAGCCCTCAAGGGAGGGAGTATTGCGAGCTCTGGAGTGGCAGCCAATATCCTCCCAGCCTAACCACTAAATTAGGGACTAAAATCTGCATTAGTCAAAGTTTATTATGCACTTAGAAGAGGGTAAGGAATAGGATTATTCCTATTTGGCACAAAACAATTTTTTTGTATATTCAAATGATTTTAATTTCTACATAAACCATATACTCATTGTAAAGGGGAAGAATGCTTTCTTAATTTTTAACTTTTTGTCACAACTTCTTAGTTTTAATTTTCATAAATTTACTTTTGAAATTTTAGCATTTAGTTTAGTTAATTTTGTTTTTGTCTTTCAACTTGTCTTTCAACTATATTTTAATTAGCATTCACTTGTTACTTAGTGTTCAAACTTTGCACTTTAATTTTTATAGTTTTAAAATAGTAGTTGACATTATAATCTTAAGAACTTATTTACAAGAATTTCCAACTTCCCTGTGGGATTGATATCTAGGACTCCATTAGAACCCTTTATTACTTGAGCGATAAGTATACTTGTGTTATTTTTAAAGGGGATTTGACAGTTTAAAGATTATTAAAAGATAAAACTATTTTTATTGATGTTATTTTTTAGGGATTAATTTGCATATTTGTTATTGCATCTGTCATTTGTATTTTATAATATTGAAAAATATTTGCAAAACTAACACACTAAATCCACCTACATCAAGTGGCCACCATGGCTGGTCAGTGTGTGCAATTAACTGCTTAGGTCGAGGAGAGAAAGATGCAAGAAAGTAATTAGGATGGGCCAACCCATGGAGTTCAAATTTTGAGTTCAAATCTTCAGGTTGCTCTCAGTTTTGATGTTTTCCGGCCACTAGGCCAGTCTGCCAGGCTAGAGGTTTTGAGTGATTTTGGATTGATTTGAGAGTTCAATTTAGCAGAATTTGACCCATGCTAATTTTGGGGCAATGTGGTTAGACTTAGGTTTGGATTGGGCTAGGGTTTAGGTTAGGCTCAATTGATGGTTTGAATTGGTCCAAGGGTTTGTAATGAAGAGTTTTGGACAACAATTTGGTTGAAATTTTAGAGTTATGAGGTTCAATTTGATGGAATTTAGACTTAGGTGCAAATTTGGGGATTTTGGCATAGTTGGATTTCAGTGAGATTTAAGGCTAGGCTAGGGCCAATTGAAAGTTGAATTTGGTCTAAAGGAATTTTCTACGGAATTTGGAATTCAAAATTCAGGAAATTGGATAGGTTAGGTGGTTCAATTTGGGGAAATTGGGTATATGGTCAAATTGGGTATTTTGGTTGGGCTTAGAATTTAGGTTTGAAATTGGGAGAATTTAGGTTATAAATTAGGTTCAATTGAGCTTCAATTTGGTTTCAATCAAGCTTAGACATGATAAATTTGAGTAAGATGATGAGATTGAGTTTAGAATTGAAATTGGGGAAATTTGGGATCAATTTGGTGGAAATTGGAGGTGAATTGGGGTAATTGGGCATTAAATGGAAAAATTGGGATTTTGGTTAAATTTGGCCAATTGGACTTCATGGGTGGTTAAGATTGGTTTCTTGGGAGTGTTTGAAATGTTTTTCTAGGTTTTTTGGGACTTTTGGGGCATCAATGACATTTTGGTTATTTTGGCAAACTTAGGGGTATTTTGATAATTTTAAAATTTTTACGGTGTTTTTGGTAGTTTGGATTCTTAAAAAGAGTTTGGGGTGATTTTTGAATGAAGTTGGGTGGTTTGGGCAATTTTAAGGATTTTAAGGTTTCAAGAGTAATTTGGTAATTATGGGAAAGTTGGTAATTATGTGCTAGTCTAGCCAAACCTAAGCCCAAGGCTAATGGTTTAGGGGACCATCCACATGAATTTCCAAAAATATTAAGAGATCAATTAAGCATATTTGGTTAAGGGTTAAGGATGTGAGTGCAGGTGAGGGGTATCAAGTATATGTGTGTGTGAGACTGACCAAGACCACATCACACAGGGTCAACCCTAAGGCCAAAAAGTCCTATGGAGACTCCTCGTGAGCTCCCCTGAATTGACTCCAAATACTAAGTGCTAGAGTTTAGAGCCAAAATGTGGAACTTCAAGCTAAGCAAAAAAGAGTTTTATAATTTATAAAGGTGAGGGCGTCATCACTAATCCTCTAGGATGGTGAACAAGAAAGTCCTATGGCTAGATCATAGGCTTCTAAGGAAGAGACTAGACCTCAACCAAAAGAAAGGTCAACAAATGGACCACCAATAACTATGGTGTGTGATACACCTAAAATATATAGTCTTTATGTACACATTTTTATACTTATTTTTGAGATATGATGTTGTAGTGAAAGGTATTTGTATATTTTTCTTTCAGATATAATCAAATGGATGAAAAATGGTGAAAGGAGTGAAAAAAGATGAAATTTGGAGCAAAAATGAACAATGTGTGCAAAAGAATTGTGGTGCCTAAGAGCCCAGAACTGGCACTTAAGCACCACTAAAATTGAGAAGGGCGTATCTAACTACCAAGTACCTCCCGTTTAAGCCCAAGAATTAGTTACTTGGTGATTCAATGAATTTGGACAAATTTTTGAAGAGTTGTTTGAAGAAACTCTAAGTGAAAACATGGGAAATAGTTAATGGACACAAAAATACATTCAATTACTTTTGAAAGGAGGCAAATCTTGGAAGATTCATTGAATGTGGACACATTTTAAATAGACACCATAACACCTTTTGAAAAATTATAAAAGAAGGACTTGGATTGAATTGAAGAGGAGACGCCGTTTTCCTCTAGACACCGCTAACGCCTCTCTCTCTCTTAGATTAATTAGGATACTTTTACAGTGAAGAAGGAGAGGCGTTATAGTCAATGATTAGAGAGTATTTTAAGAGAAATGAAGAAGAGATTCAAAGGAACTTCAAGGGTTTGGTGGAGAGGATTTGAGATAAGTTTTTATGTATGCCAATGCATTTGGTTTTAATTTAAACTTCTTTTTTATTTGCATGATTTCTAATTTTAAACTTAAGTGTAGTGTGTTTTCTCCATGAATTCTGAGTAGTTTTCTTTATCTTTCTCCTTAAAATGATAACTAATAAAGTATTGGATAGAGATTGCGTAAAGTATTAATATTTAATGTTAGAATAAGTTGTAATGAATTTTAAACTTGTACTTCATTTACTTCTTGATTTGGCCAACTAAGATGTCAATATTTGTTGTAAGTACACTCAAGATTTGAGATGGTATTGTCTCAGTCAACTAATGGTAAGAATCACATGAGATTGTATGGATGAGAATATAATTCATATGATTGAGTGCAAATAAATAGAGAAATAAACTTTAAAAGGTGTAGAATTAGAGGACTTTGGAGTGAGAGACTAAGTCCACCAATTTGGTTTATAGTTTTAGGTTTATGGTTTTAGGTTTTAATATGAGATGTTAGCCCCCAGGTAGAGAGAGAAAAGGTAACTTTAGAGTGAGAGCTAGAAACTTCCCTACATAACCCATATTCAAGATTATTCAAACTTCAAATTAGCCAATGTTCTTTATAAAATCTCTAAAAGAGTAATGAATACTACTGCTCCTATTTGGCACAACATAATTTGAATACTTCCAAAACTTAATTCTTATACTTGTTACTAATTCATGAGAGTAAAAAATATAATTTATTTATATTACCTTCATCTTACAAATATCTAGTTAAATTTAGTTAGTTGTTCACTTTACTTTCAATTATCAAAAATTACCAAAAAGAATTCAAAAAGAATTGAACTTACCAAAAAGAATTGAACTTTCATTCCTATTATAACATCTATAGTTTGATTAAGAATATTTTACATAGTACAATTTATTATCTAATTTCTTCTTATTTAGTCACATATTGTATTTCTCCTTGTAGGTTTGATATTCGAGGCTTAATAAAAAAGACTTATATTACTTGATAACGATATGTATACTTGTGCAGTATCCCATAATTAAATATAATAATTTCATTCTTTTCATTCTTATTTGCTTCGAAGTCAAGTTTTTGGCAGCCATTGCAAAGTAAGAAATTTAAGCAAGGAAAAATTAAGTTTATAATTGTATCCATTATACTGTCATATAAAAATCGGGATCAAGTTTTTGGCACTGTTGCTGAGAAGAATAAAATTTTTTCTTAAAGAAATTTTTAGAAAGAAAATTTATATTTTTAGAAATTCTTATTTAAACTTTTAGATTTATTATAGGAATATTATAGTGTTATTTTTATATAAAGTTCTTATTTATGTCATTTTATTTTATGTTGTTTTGTGGTAATGTATGTGTAGTTCAGGTTCTAAAGGACCAGTGTCCTACGATTTTGAATTAGAAAGAACTATTTTGAATTAGAAAGAACTATTATTGAATTAGAAAGAACTATTAGAAAAATAAAAAAAATTAAAAATACAAAAAAAACCAAAAATTTCCAAGAAATGACAAAAAAAATAATCAAAATGCTAAAATTAATCAAGAATTTAGACCTTTAAGAGATTATACAAACCCTACAGTAGATGAACTTCATTGTAGTATTCAAAAACTACTATTGTGGCTACTTCATTTGAACTTAAACCACTTCTGGTGGTTGATTGATGTCAAAACCATTTCATGATACTTATGCTTTAATTGAAAAGATGGTTGTTAATAATTTTCAGGCCTTCTGAGAGGATAAATCCTAAGAAAGTAGCTAATATTCATGAATCTGGTGCTTTTGCAATGTTAGTAAATTAAGTTGCTACAATTTTAAGGAAGTTAGACCAATTTGGAATGAATTTTTCTCAACCAATTGTAATGATTGAAGAGAATTCATTAGGCCAAATGGTTGATTCTCAAACATCCAAATGGTATTAGGCCAAATGGTTGATTCTCAAACATCATTTGAAACTTTGAATGAAATAAACAACAAGTATAATAACCCATATTCAAACTATTATAACCCAGGTTGGAAAAATCATCCTAACTTTAACTAGAATAATACTTCAGGTTCTAATAATCAGTAGTGGGGGAACAATCAAGTGAACACATTGGTAAATTGGAAAATCTAAGGTATTGGAATTATAGACCCACTTATCCTCTAGGATTTAACAGTAATCCACAATTTAATGAGAAAAAGTTGTTTATAGAAGACATGGTGTTACAAATGGGAAATTGGTTACAAAGTCAAAGAACTACAAATAGAAATATTGAGAATCAACTGGGACAAATAGCAAATTCATTAAGTAATATGTCCTAAGGAACACTTCCAAGTAATACAGAAGTAAATCCAAAAGAATAACATAAAGAGCAAGTAAAAGTCATTCAACTTAGAAGCGAAAGAGAGTTGGAAGGCAGAGTTCAAAAAGAGAATGAAGTAGAGTGAGAAGAAATTGAAGATTCTGAAGAGGACGCTTTGAAAGGTTTAGAGAGACCTATTTCTCTAGTTAAAGTTCACTTTGAGAAACCACCACCTTCATTTCCTCAGAGATTTCGTTAACAAAAGTTGGATAAATAATTTTCAAAATTTATGGAAATCTTTATGAAGCTTATAAATAATATTTCACATGCTAAAGCGTTAGAACAAATGTCAAGCTATGCAATATTTATGAAGGATTTTCTTTATAGGAAAAGTAAGTTCAAAGATAATAAGATTGTTGCACTTAGTGAAAAGTGTAGAGCTATAATTCATAAAAAGCTTCCTGAAAAGCGTAAAGATCCAGGTAGCTTTATGTGATTTAGGTGCAAGTATTAACCTTACGTCATTATCAATATTTAATCATTATCAATATTTAAAAGATTTTTAAAAGATTGGGATTAGGAGAAATATCCTACACTACTGTAACTCTGCAGTTAACAGATTGTTCAGTAACATGTCTTAAAGAAGTTATAGAAATGTTTTAGTGAAAGTGTATCAATTTATCTTTCCTGTTGATTTCATTGTGCTAGATGCAGAGGAAGATAAGGAGATACCTATCATTTTGTGGAGATCTTTCCTAGCTACAAAGAACAATGATAGATGTGTAGAAAGGGGAATTAACTATGAGCGTCAATGAACAAACAATTACTTTTAATATTTTTAAATTAATAAAGTATCCTGTAAAATGTTAAGATGATGAATGTTACAGAATGTGTGTAATAAATATCTGAGTGATTGTCATTACAATACAACTTTTGAAGAGAAATTTGAAATTAAATAGTTGGAACATGAGCAAGAAGAGGAATTAGATAAATTTAAGATTTTTACGAGGAAGATTCAATTTATGTTCAAGAAAGTTTTGCATTTTTGGACATGGTAGAAAAAGACAAAATCATTTTATCCATCAATTGAAAAACCTCATGAACTTGAGTTGAAGTTACTTCCTGAACATTTAAATATGTGTTTTTAGGTGATTCCTCAACATTACCGGCTCCTCAAATTTAATTACAGAAGAAGAAATGTGTTTAACAAAAATGTTAAAGAATTATAAGAAAGCCTTTGGATGGACAATTGCTAATATTAATGGAATTAGTCCTTTAATTTAAATGCATAGAATTCATATGGAAGTGAACTGCAAACCCAAGGCTGATCCTTAAGAGAGATTGAATCCTGTAATTAAAGAATTTGTTAAGAATGAAATTTAAAAGTGGCTAGATACTAGAAATATTTACCCTATTTTAAATAGTGCATGTGTTAGTCTAATTCACTACATTCCTCGGGAAGGAGAAGTGATTGTGAATATGAATTTACATATTGAGTTACTATTAATAAGACAAGTCATAGAGTGGAGAATATTCATTGATTATAGAAAATTAAATCTCGCTAGTAGGAAAGATAATTTTCTACTACCCTCTCTAGATCAAATGTTGGATAGACTAGCTAGGCATAAATACTTTTCTATTCTAGTGGATATAGTGGTTATCACCACATACAAATATCTCCTGAGGATCAAGATAAAACTACTTTTACTAGTCCTTATGGTACATTTGCTTTAGAAATATGCCCTTTGGTTTATGTAATGCCCCTGCTATATTTCAAAGATGTATGATGGTTATATTCTGTGATTTAATTGAAGATGGAATTGAAGTTTTTATGGTTGATTTTTTAGTGTTTGGAACCTCATTTGAAACATGTTTAAAACTTTTATCGAGAGTTGTTAAGCGTTGTGAAGAAATAAATTTAGTCTTTAAATGAGAAAAAATACCAATTATGGTAGTAGGAGGATTTTATTTAGGACATCAGATATCAGAAAATGGTATGAAAGTATACCTTACCAAATTCAAGTTATTGCTAATTTTCCTTACCCAACAAATGTGAGGGAAATTAGGAGTTTAGGACATGTTGGATTCTACAGGTGATATATTAACTTTTCAAAGATTGTTAAGCCTTTATGCCATTTACTGGAGAAAGATGCACAAGTCATTTGCTTGAAAAAGATGTAATTTTTAATTTTTATGAGGAGTGCCTAAAAGTTTTTGAGCTATTGAAAGAAAAATTAATCACTACACCAATTATTGTTTAACTAGATTGAGAAAAACCTTTTGAATTAATGTGTGATGTAAGTGATTATGTTATTGGAGTTGTTTAAGGAAAAAAGCATGATAAGGTATTCAAAGTAATTTACCATGCTAGTAGAACTCTTAATGAAGCTCAAATTAATTATACCATCACTGACAAAGAGCTATTAGCAATAGTATGCACTTTTGATAAATTCATATCATACTTAATTGGAGCCAAATGTATTATGCATGCAGGTCATTCTACTATTAAATATTTAATGATAAAGAAGGATGAAAAACCAAGACTTATAAGATGGATTCTTCTTTTGCAAGAATTTGACTTTGAGATGGTAGATATAAAGAGAGATGGGAATCAAATTAGTAATCATCTGTCCAGGCTTGAATTAGAAAAATCACTTTCTTTTAAAAGAGAAATTAATGAACATTTTCCAGATGAATAATTGTTCAACATTAATGAGTTGCTTGTTCCATGGTATGTCGGTATTGTGAACTTTATCGTTAGTGAAATTATACCCTATGGACTGACATACCAACAGAAGAGGAAATTTTTATCTAAAGCTATGACTTATTTTTTGGATGACCCATTTTTATATAAACAAGGCAAAGATCTAATTTTTTGGAGATGTGTGCCTTTAGAAGAAACTTATGAAATTATCTAAAAATGTTATAAGTCTAATTTTGGGGGACATTTTGGTGTTGATAAAATAATATACAAAATTTTGCAATCTGGATTTTATTGGCCTACAATCTTTAGAGATGTTAATACTTATCCCAAAACTTATGATCGATGTCAATGAGTAGGCAATATTTCTAGAAGAAATGAGATGCCCCCTCAATTATGTGTTGGAAGCTGAGATATTTGATTTTTGGGGATTAGATTTCATGGGACTATTTATATCATTTTTCAAAAATTTATATATATTGATAACAATAGACTATGTATCCTAATGGATAAAAGCTATTTCTTTACCTTGATGTGATGCTCAAAGTGTTGAAATATTTTAAAGATTGAATATATTCTGTAGATTTGGGATGCTAAGAGTAATCATAACTGACGGGGGAAGTCATTTCAGAAATACAATAATGGAGAATTTATTAAAGAAATATCATATCAACCATCGAGTTGCTACTGCTTATCATCCTTACTCAAGTGATTTAGCTGAATAATCAAATCATGAAATTAGAAGAATATTGGAAAAATTTGCTAATCTAACAAAAATGAATTGGTCAATCAAACTTGATTATACTTTGTAGGCTTATAGGACTGTATATAGAACTCCTATAGAAATGTCCCTATATAGGCTAATATTTAGGAAAGCCTGTCATTTACCATTTGAACTTCAGCAGAAAGTGTATTGGGTTATTAAAGAATTTAATTACAATTTAAAGGAGAATGGTGAGAAAAGACTATTGCAATTAAATGAGCTTGAATAGATAAGGAATGAATCTTATGAGAGTGCTGGAATTTGTAAAGAAAAGATAAAAATGTGGCATGATCGGAGGATTCTTACTAAAAATTTTGAGCAAGGGCAACAAGTTTTGCTATATAATGAAAGGTTAAGATTATTTCCAAGCAAACTTAAGACCAGGTGGATGGGCCCATTTCTTGTGATAAAAGTTTATCCATATGGAGCTATGACTATAAAACTGAGAAAATATTTAAAGTGAATGGTCACAGGCTGAAACCATACTATATAGGTGATCAACTTAAATTAAATGATCTTATGTTGTTGGGTCAACCAAAATAAGCACGGGTTATATCGGGCTGACAACATTAAACAAAGTGCTTTGTGGGAGGCAACCCATAGTTATCTTTGTGTTTTTATTTTAAATGTTTTGTTGTTGTGTTTGACTAAGAAAATTGTGGTAGTATATTGAATATATAATGATTTAGTAATGTTTCCAAGACCTAAATAGATGACTTAGACATTTTAGAATGAGTATTTGGATGTTACGCTGATCTGTGCTAAATTAAGCACCGGCGCTTAAGCATCAACATTCGGTGCTTAAGCGCGACAGTTAACTGAACATGCTAAATTACATTTCTAGAAGATTTAAACATGGTTTAGTGAGATTTAACATGGGTTAGTGGTTTGAGAACATGTCTAGTAGTCTTAGGCTTGGTTGAAAGCCTATAAATAGAAGGGAACGAAGAGAATTCTCACCCCACTTCAATTTTGACCCTAAAATCTAAGTGAAGAGTGAGAGATCTTTGAAAAATGTCTTCTTGGGAGATTTATATAAAGACAAAGGAGGAATCCATGTAGAAGAAGTTCATTAGTCAAACTGCGCAAGAGTTATACAATGGTTTCTTAGCCTTTAGTATAGAAAGAATAACGGAGAAGATTACAAAAATTTAGGCTAGCGTGGCTTCAATTGAAGTGAAAGTGAATGAAGCACCAGGATTTGGAGCATAATGGATGACAACTTAAAATGCAATTTAGCCACACAAGTTTTATAGAAGAAGCATACAAGGCTATGTATTTGAAAAAACATGGGTTGAAGAAGGCTCAACTAGAGTTCTTCACCACCATCCATTCTATCAGATCTATAATCCAAATGCCCCAGGAGAAACAAATAAAATTCCAGGATTTGTTCCACTAGAAGAAGAGTGGAATTAAATTCTAAGTTTAATTTTTTTGATGTTAGGTGCTGTGATGATTAGTATTAAGTTTGTTTTGTATTTTTAGTGTTATGTTTGCTTAGATTTTGTGCTTAGGATTTATCTCATCCAAGACTCTTTGGATTGAGAAATTATGTATCACAAATGTTTGTATTTGTTTGTGAATTAATATAAGTGTTTATTTGTGTGTAAATATTTGTGTTATTTTCTGTTGAATCGAATTAGTGAAGATTGGTGAGTTTTGAGAAAGAGGGGAGTTGAAGGGGAAGAAAATAGTTATTAAAGATCTATAAGACCATTTAGGGGTGGTTGCCATAGGCAAGACGTGCATTTCACTTAAAATCAAAAATATTAAAATTTGTGCACTGACGCCTAAGCGCCAAAACCCCACGCTTAAGCATTGAACAACCTAAGAGGTAGGCGCCTAAGCACCAAACTAGTAGTGCTTAAGCATCAGTTCACTCAAACCAGTTCATGAATAGTTAAAGGTGGAAAATTAACCAAAAACACCATTTTTACCCCCTTTATGTCGTCTTCTTCCTCTGAGTTTGCATGTGAGGAGTTAGAGCTTCTTCTATAGTGAAATTTCTTGGTGGATTCAAGCCAAATTTATTAAATTTGATCGTCTTGAGGTAAGAGCTTTACTTCTATGTAAAAATTATTTAGTTTCACCATGTATTTTAAGTACATTAGGGATTTAACCGAGAATCACTATTCTTGGTAAAAATTGGAGAAAACCATATGATAAATACATAGAAATGATAGTTTAAGCTTTTAAAAGTTGAGTTTAGTGATTTTATATTGAATTTAGGATTTATTGTGTATTTTATGTGATTTTTAGAAAAGGCCCCAAGAATGAAGAGGGGTAAAGGGAAGTCCCATTTTGATTCAAGCAAGTTCGTTAGCACGAAGCTCAGGACAGGTATAACGACACACTGCAGTAAAAAAAATTGATTCTTGAGAGATGTTTTAAAAGTTTGGGTGGAGCAGTGAAAGATTTGATTGTTCACCGACATTGGGAATGATTTAACTATTTTTTGATGTGGTCGTAATTTCTATTATTTGGGAGATTTATGCTAATCTCTCTGAAGCTGAATAAGATTGAGTCATGTTTTGAGGAAAATTAATGCATTTCTCCCTTGAGGTAGTAAATATGTTTTACCAATTGCCCCCTAGAACGTTGTGTTTTTTTTGAATTATAGTCCAACTGAGTAGGAGTTGGACGAGATCATATCGTCCTTAACCGGTGGAAGAAGACTGTGGAAAATCACAAATGAAAGAAGAATCAACTTCCCCACATCTAAGTTAGATGCCACATCTAAATCGTGATACTATTTTATTTTTGCTCGTATACTACCAACTAACCACCTCAGCGAAGTTACCAGAGATAGAGCTACCTTGAACTATTGCATTTAGCAGTTCAAGTCGATTGGCATTGGATCTCTGATTTATCTTACTATCATCGGTTCTACTACTGCTGTCACTATTGCATGTTTGGGATTTGCATCTTTAATCTTTTCATTATGTGAGCAGGCAGGAGTTAGATTCGATAGTTTGGAGGAGATATTGCAGCCTCTAAAGCCCATCACAAGTGTTAATGTGAAGTCTTATTCACAACATTTTATATTTGGCTGGAGAGGAGGATTTTCCAAAAGTTCAAGTGCCTCTACTTCTCACACTTCTACCTCACGTGCATCCAGATCACAAAGTCAGGCTTCTAGTTTTGGTTTGTAATCAAACTTATTGCAAAGGATGTTAGATAACATCAATTATACTGCGGAAAAAGTAATAAATTTGGAGAATTTTGTAGATCTTATAGATGGTTATATGAGAAGACATAGTGATTATGAGGAAAATATTCACTCATCTTTGGAAAACCTTATGAGGGGGTGACAAAAGTGTACTTTTTTCTTCATTTCCATAATATCCATCATATGAGCCTACTGCCTTTTGGGTTAGCAATGATAGTGATGATGATGGGAAGAGGAGGATTAAATTGAGTAGTTTAATTTTTATTATTATGAACTTTATTTAGTACAATTATATTGTATCATTAACTTGTTTTGAGTTGTACTTGTTGAGACTGATAATATTGTTTGTGTTTTATTTTGATAGTGTTGGTCTCCAAATTGGAAATTGTCGTTTACCGAAATGGATATCCCGATGCCTAATTTAATTTATTATATATCTATATAATTTGGGAAAATTTAGTATTTTAAATTTTGACAATATAATACCGGACTAATCTTATATCCTCAGTAGTTTAAATAAATCAGTCTAATACTGCAAGCAACACATCTATCCTGAAGGTTTGACAGACTACTTACTGGTAAGGGCTTGATTAAATAAACTAAAGAATTTATGAGATCCGTTTAAATCAATGAAAAATCATTTTTATGTTGACCGACAAGTTCCCCTTTTTAACACAAAAAATTAAATAGGGTTTATATTAAGTTGGGTTCTTAAAAGTATCTTATAAGGGTAAGCCCCTAAAGTTAATTACATCTTAGATAATTGAAGTCATCTAAGAAAACTCTCGATAAAAAATAGGGGGTATTCTTTAAGTAGTTTCAATGGATAGTACTTTTCAAAAGATCAGACAAAGAGGTGTGAAATAGGAATGACTCAAATTTGGAAAATTTATTTTTGGAATCCAAAGGAAGAAGAACTAGGGGATGTCATGGATCCTAAGGAGAATCTCAGTGACTTCCCAAGTTATCCTATGGTTTGGCTTTAACTTCAAGAAGAAATTATGCATTTTATCTTGCCAATTTTTTTAATTAGAGCTTACATTTGTGTGAGATGATCACACAAATAGCCTGAAAGATGTGAGGATTTAGGTCATGAAAAATGACAACCTCAGAATCCTAAAAAAAGTTAGGGCTTAAATTGTATAGCAAAGCCATACAAAGGCCTAAAGAAAAAGTTGATGATTTATGTTGCACTAGGCAGACAACCTCAAAATCCTATGGCTTATTATTTAACTCTAAGGAAGGATGTGTTGTTGTAGATTGTTGTTGCAGAAGGCTGCCTACAAAGCTAGCTCCAGGCTCCTCGGTGAAATGACAGTCCAAAAGTCTAAAGTTTAAAAGTTTAAATGATAGGTTGAAGTTCAATCATGAGGGGAGTTAAAGTTGATTAGATAGACACTGGTTAGGATCTCATGGTTCTCTCTTTCCGACATTACTATTTCCTTTAGATTCACTTAGTCCAAATGAGTTTAATAAACTCAACTCAATGAGTTCCATACCTTCATTTAGACTGTGGGAAATCTCGTTAGCAACCGTAGGTTACCCACTCTGAGGGATTCCCTATCATCCGATAGAGATGTTTTAATTTAGTTGAAATTTTTATTTTTTTGTTTTTTTATGATTAAATTTTGAGTTGTCTTATATTTTGACTATTCTGGCAGTGAATTTTATCTTGTTTTGATTTATTAGTTTTCGTTTTAGGTTCAGCTTTGCAGCTATTCTAAAAGTTTCAGTTTTGATATGTAAGGTGACCTTGTTGTTTAACATGCAAGTCTACAAGCACGAAATAAGAGATACAAAAAGATAAATAAAAGTAAATTTCAGTGCAATAACTTAAAGCGTACCTTTCGATTCTTCCCGTTCCTCCACCTGAAATGTTAGCTTTTGCAACATGTTTATAATTTTTCAATAAATTTAATTTGTAAGAGTAGATGAAGGTGTATTTAACAGACCCCAAACTTTTGACTTATTAAGTTTCAAAAGATCTTAGTAGATGATTTTAGAACAAAATATAGCAAGTTCAGTTTGTCCTTCAAAATGTCCCTTCAAAATATCCAAGAGAAAATATCCAAGAGATTTCAAAGTGTTCGTGGAATGACTCTGAACTACTTTAAGGATTTCTTAAAACATTTGAGTTCATTTTGAACTTAACATATTGTCTTATTAATCATCCCAGGTCAAATTAAAATTACCCTACTACTCAGTGAATCTTGAAATTTTAATCATCCCGATGACAGGGTACTCAATTAATCAGTTGATATTTCACTTAAAAGTTATATGGGTGAATGCCCCTAAGTCAAGTTTGGGTTATTAAGGATTTTCTACCCACCACTAAGGTTAGGATTGTAGTGCTTAGAAGTGTTTATCATCAGTCATGTTATCCTTCTAAATCCCATCAAATGAATTCAAATATCATGCCTAGATCACTACCAAGCCCTTAACAATCTTAATAGGAAAATGATTAGCAAATGTTAGAATTTTAATGTAGGTGATATGGATTTTAATTAAAAGATCAAGCCATTATCAATTATGGACTTAAAACAAGTTACATATCATCTCCCTAACTTAAGCCCATCACTTAAGAATCATCTATATTCTTATTAACTTTTAAGTCTTGATAATTTAATAAATTTTAATTTCATTCCTATCATAGAAAGGTGGCAGGTTGGTTTCTACATTTTACCCATTATGTTTCAATCATCCAAGCATATTCATTAGAATCAAAATTACCCATACTTCTCTTTGGTTAATCCTAAATTTTGATTAAGGCATCAAAATCTACAATTACCACTTTGCCCTTAGGGCTCGTCACCTCATAACTTATTAAGAATAAGTCAAGTGACTTTAAAGATTTTAGAGTACCATGCCCATGGCGCAATTAAAACATAAGAGGAGAAAATGTAGTTTTTTCAAATTTTTTATTTAATTTAAATAATTATTTAAACCTTAAAAAAATAGGATTTTCAATTTTGATTTATTTAAACAATCAATGTAATATTATTGTTCATGGAAAAAATTATTAGATGTTTCCATAGGTTAGAGAAAACACTTATTTTCCAGATCAAATTTTAATTATTATTTAATTATTAGTTAACCTCAAAAGAATGTTTTAATTATTCAAAAAACCCAGAACATCGCGACCTTCAACAAACTAGCGCATGATGCACCAGATTGGCGCTAGATGTGCCAGGGAAGACTTTTCGCAGATTAATTTGGTTTAAGACAAATTTTGTAAGAATTTTCAAGGGGACACTTGTTCTAAACACCCCTTAGAGTGATTCGATGCATTTAAACACTTTGGAAGGTTTTTTTATGAAGGGATATATCTCTTGGATCAATGGACATGTTTTTTTAATTCAGAAGAGTTGACTTTTGGACATAATTTTGGAGTGAATTTTGAATTACTTTGGAGGGAGGTAGCCTTTAATGAAAGATTAGGAAGTCTAGGGCTTGAAGGAGAGAGGAAGTTTGGGGTGTGAGGTGTGTGGCGTGAAGAAGGAGAGTTAGAGAGAGAGAGAGAGAGAGAAAGTTAAGGGCTTGGAGATTTTCTTTAATGATTGTAAGAGGAGAGGGAAGGTGAGGGATTTCTTGTTTATTACACTTCTAAGTGTTAATTAAGAGTGCTTGTAAAGACAGAAAGACTTGGAGAGAACTTCTAGGAGTTTTCTTGGGAATGATTGTGAGATAAGTTGTGTCTTTTATTTAATTTGTTTTGTAATCTTTTTTTTTATATACAAAATCTGTGTGTTCTCGTATTCTTCTCATGAATTCTAGGTAATCTTCTTTATCTTTATCCCTACTTTGAGATATGGTTTTATAGAGAATTGATTTTATTTTATATGGTTTTAAATGTCAATAATTTGTCATGATTTGAGCTTTGATCTTCATTTACTTTTTGATCTGGTCAATTGAAACGGTAAAATTTATTGAGAAACATATGTTCTGAAAGGGCTATGATTTCTACAATATAAGGAAAATCACTAGTGTGTATTTCATCCATAGAATTGGGTGCAAATAAATAGGGAAATATACTTTGTTGGATGTAGAATTGGCAATCCTAAGGTGACAGATTAAAATCCTCAATTTGGTCCAGTTGATTAGAAACTGATGCAAGAATGTTAGCCCTCAGGGGAGGAAGTACTGTGAGCTCTGGAGTATCAGCCGGTATCCTCCTAGCTTAATCATAGAATTAGGGACCAAACTCTGGATTAGTCAATGTTCTTTATCCACTCGGAAGAGGGTAAAGAATAGGATTGCTAAAGAATAGGATTGCTCCTAATAGGATTGCTCCTATATGGCAAAAAATAGTTTTTATATATTTTTTAAAAATATTTTAATTTATTTATAAACAGTATACTCATTGTAAAGGGGAAGGATGCTTTATTAAATTTGAACTTTCAGTGAAAAAATCTTTGTTTTAATTTTCGTAATTCTACTTTTGAAATTTTAGCATTTAATTTAGTTAACTTTGTCTTTCAATTGCATTTTA
This sequence comes from Phalaenopsis equestris, assembly GCF_001263595.1. Taxonomy (NCBI): domain Eukaryota; kingdom Viridiplantae; phylum Streptophyta; class Magnoliopsida; order Asparagales; family Orchidaceae; genus Phalaenopsis; species Phalaenopsis equestris. The sequence goes on along the minus strand of NW_018165245.1, from coordinate 328,513 downwards.
ATTAACATTCACTTGTTACTTAATAATCAAACATCACACTTTACTTTTGTATTTTTAAAATAATACTCTACATTATAATCTGAGGAACTTATTTATAGGCATTTCCAACTTCCCTGTGGGATTGATATCTAGGACTTCATTAGAGCCCTTTATTACTTGAGCGATACGTATACTTGCATTATTTTTAAAGGGGACTTTGGCAGTTTAAAGATTATTAAAAGATAAAACTATTTTAATTGAAGTTATTTTGTTTAGATTATTTTGAATATTTGTTGTTTTATCTGTCGTGTTTATTCTGTAATATTGAAATATATTTGCAAAACTACCACATTAAATCAACCCGCATCAAGTTTTTGGCGCCGTTACCTGGGAACTAACCCGGATCACCCACGTGACATGCAGGAATACTCACCACTAAAAGAAAAAGAAAAGAAAAATAAATGAGGATAAGCTTGAGCAATTCCCTAATAAAAAATTGGCTTCACTTGAATCAACTTAAGGAAAAAGCTTTATTACATTTTCTAAACTTATATTGGATTATTAGTAGCATTATTAGTAAAGTTTTCTTGAAGTTATTTTTCATATGAATATTCTAAACATCCTTGATATGAAACATTGCAATTCTTCTTGAAATAAATAGAGATTCAGAAATCTTAAAATTGACTACTAAGTATTCTTAGACTTAGAATTTGAATATAAGTTATTAAAGGTTTTTCTTAAATTTTACTATTTTATTTATTGAACTAAAGTATAGAAGTTTTATGTAGTCTCTAACCTAAATCATATGCTTTTATGTAGTAAAAGTGTCACTTGAGAACAAGTAACATTTAAGTTTGGGGGATTTTGATACACCAAAATAATATGTTATTTTAAGTATATGTTTTATGCTTATTTTTTGTGATATTTCACTTTAAAGAAAGGTATTATCATATTTTTATTGCAGGTATATCAATTTTAGGCATTTGGAGAAAAAGTAGCAAAAAAGAATGAAATATGGATCCAAAACAGCGAAGTTTCGAATTCTAACCCATGATGGGCCAGATTGGCACAAGTTGCTCCGAAGTGATGCCAGATGCGCTGGATTGGCGTCAGATGCCCCAAAAGCCAGAACAGCATATCCTTCAGTAAACGAGTGCATGATACATCAGATTGGCGCTAGATGCATTATTTGACAGAGAGTTGGCGCATGATGCACCAGATTTGGTGTCAGATGCACTAAGGACGATTTTTTGAGGATTAAGGAGGTTCGAGACAAATTTTTCCTAAATTTTCAAAGGGAAAATTTTTCTAAACACCCCTTGGAGTGATTCAATGCATCTAAATACATTGGAAGGTTCTTTTATGAATGGATATGCTTATGGATCAATGGACATGTCTTTTTAATTCAAAATAATTGAATTTTGGACATAATTTTGGAAGGAATTTTAATTTCTTTTTGGAGGGAGGCAACCTTTAATAAAAAAGAAGGAAGTCTAGGGCTTGAAGGAGAGAGGAAGTTTTGGGTGTGAGGTGGCGTAAAGAAGGAGAGTTAGAAAGAGAGAAAGTCAAGGGCTTAGAGATTTTCTTCAAGGATTGTAAGACGAGGGGGAAGATGAGAGATTTCTTCTTCATTACACTTCTAAGAGAGAATTGAGAGTGCTAGTGAAGAGACAAAGTCTTGGAGAGAACTCCTAGGGGTTTGCTTGATAAGGATTGTGAGATAAGTTGTCTTTTATTTATTTTGTTTTGTAAGCTTTATTTTTTCAAACACAATCTGTGTTTTGTCTTATCTTTCTCATAAATTCTAAGTAGTCTTCTTTATGCTTCTCTCTACTTTAAGATATGGTTTTGTGAAGAATTGATTTTGTTTTATATGATTTTAATTGTCAATAATTTTGTCAATAATTTGTGATGATTTTCATTTACTTTTTGATCTAACCAATTGAAATATTAAAATTTGTTGAGAAACATATGTTCCGAAAGGGCTATGATTTCTGCAACATGGGGAGAGTCACATGAGAGTATTTCATCGATTGAATTGAGTGCAAAAAAATAAGGAATTATACTTTGTTCGATGCAGAATTGGAGATTTTAAGATGACAGATTAAAATCCCCAATTTGGTCCAGTTGTTTAGAAACAAATGTGAGATTGTTAGCCTTTACGGGAGGGAGTAGTGGGAGCTCCGGAGTGGCAGCTGGTATCCTCCCAGCCTAACCACAAAATTAGGGACCAAACTCTGGAATAGTCAATGTTCTTTATGCACTCGCAAGAGGGTAAAGAATATAATTGCTCCTATTTGGCATAAAACAGATTTTATATATTTTTTCAAATGATTTTAATTTCTTCACGAACCATATACTCATTGTAAAGTGGAAGGATGCTTTCTTAAATTTGAACTTTCCATTACAACATCTTAGTTTTAATTTTCGTAATTCTACTTGAAAGTTTAGCATTTAGTTTAGTTAACTTTGTTATTCAACTACAATTTAATTAGCATTCACTTGTTACTTAATATTCAAAATTCACACCTTAATTTTTATATTTTTAAAATAGTACTTTACATTACAATATTAAGAACATATTTACAAGCCTTTCCAATTTCTCTGTGGGATTGATATCTAGGACTCCATTAGAGTCCTTTATTACTTGAACGATACATATACTTGCATTATTTTTAAAGGAGATTTTGGCAGTTTAAAGATTATTAAAAGATAAAACTATTTTAACTGAATTTATTTTGTTGGGATTAATTTTAATGTTTACTGTTGTATTTGCTGTGTGTATTTTGTAATATTGAAAAATATTTACAAAACTAACACACTTAATCTACCAAATCAGCTAGCCATGACATTGAGCTCAATTAATTAATAAAGATGATATATATGATTGTCCCAAAGAGTTTGGAAAATATTTGGAGTGATTTTGAATTGATTTAGAGGGTCCAATTTGAAGGATTTTGGTTAGTTAGTCAATTTTGGGCATTTAGGTTAGACCTGGTTTGAGTTAGGCTAGAGTTTGGCTAGGGCCTAATTGATGGTTCAAATTGGTCCTAAGGATTGTCATGAAGAGTTTTGGATTGAAATTTAGTGGAAAATCTGAGGATATGGGGTTCAATTTGGTTGAATTTGGGGACATGGTCAAATTTGGGGCAAAACTAGGGGTTTTGGTCCAAGTTGTCCTCGAGTAAAATTGGGCTTGACCAAGGCTAATTGAAGGCTAAATTTGTTATGGGGGAGTGTTTCTAAGATTTTATTATTCAAAATTGGGGCAATTGGATATATTTGGGGTTCAATTGAGTGAGATTTTGGTTTTGGATCAAATTGGGGCTTTTTGATTTGAGTTAAAATTGAACTCAATTGTGGGTCAAATGGGCTTAGATTTGGTTTCAATCAAATTTAGACATTATTAATTTGCGTTTAGAGTTAGAATTGGGGGAAATTGAGATCAAATTGGTGGACATTGGCCGTGAATTGGGGTAATTGGTCCTTTAAAGGCAATTTGGGGCTTTTGGTCAAAATAGGTCAAATTGGTCAGATTGAGCTCAAGGTTCAAATTTATTTTGGGGACATTTGAAGTGATTTGGAAAGCTTTGAGACAATTTGAGTCACAAAGGGTATTTTGGAAATTTTGGCAAAATGAGGGGTATTTTGGTAATTTTTGAAATTTTAGGAAGTTTTGGGCAATTTGGTTGGTTTGAAATGGTTTGAGATGACTTTTGGGTAAATTTGGATAATTTTGGGAATATTGGCCAATTTTCAGATTTCAAGGTCAATTTGGTAAATTGATGGATTTGGGGGCAAAAGGCTAAGTTTGTTATTTTGGTAACATTGGGTTATCAATCACCTTACATGAGCCATGGACCAATAAAATTCCTTACTTTGGGTCCTTCATGTACTGGTCCTAGCTAAACCCTAGCCTAGGGCTAAGGGTCTAGGGGACCATCTACATGAGTCTCCCAAAAAGATCAAGAGATCAAAATCAAGTAGGCTTGGGCTTAAGGTAGTGACTGGGAGTGTAATGTGCAAGTGTGTGTGTAAGAAAAACGAAGACCACACCACCAGAGGACTAACCCTAAGGCCAAGTAATACTATGGAGACTCACCTTGAGCTCTCCCATATTGAATCCACCTACTAACTGCTAGAGGTTAGGACCAATATGTGGAACTTCAAGTTGAGCAAATGAGAGTTTAGAATTTTTAATGGTGAGCATTTCTTTCTCGTTCTCTAGGAATAGTCAGTAGGATAGTCCTATGGCTAGACTATAGGCTACTAAAGAGGAAAAACTAGACCTCAACAAAAGTGAGGTCAACAGGTAGACATAGTTGTGATGTATTTATGCTATTGTGAGTAGTTATATTTTTACTTTTGTGGCAGTGATTGTACTAAATGTGTTGTCTAGTGTATTTTGTTAGTTAGTGTTGAACATAATCTTGAATATTAGGAAGGTTTAGAATATTGCTAACTTTCACTTAAGAACTAAATGTTTAAAATTTTCAATTCACTACCAGGAATTTTCTTTATGCTGCAGTTGTGAATTTTTGTTTATGTGTTTGTTTTCTTTTATGCTATCCTCCATTGCATAGTATTCTAATGAATCTCAATATGTTAAGTTAAATTAAAATTTGATCTATTAATTTTTACTCCTGGTTTTAATTTTGGTACTGCATATTTAGGATATAAAAATCCCTGTAAGTATGTTATTTTTAGTTTTCATTCCTTCCTATATAAATATGATGCTAAAATGTTTTATTTTATTAAAATTCTAAGTTTGGGATGATGAAAAACAATTTCTAAAACTTGAATTTTATTTGTTCTCAAATGTGCTACAAATAAATTTGATTTTCATTTGAAGAAAATTGATTATGTATATGAAGTTATATTAGGGAAGTAAAATTTTGAATATAGAAATGAGTAAAAAAAATTAGTTGAAACCTATAGCAATGAAGATAGCAATGAAGAAAAACTTAAAATGAAGAAAAACTTAAGTTAAAAATTTTTAGTGTAGAAATGATAAATATTGTGTCACTATTTTTATTAGGAGAAATTATTTTTTTGAAAAATATAGAAGGGTTAGACTTTTATTTTTAAAACTTCAATTTTATTTATTAAAAAATACTTTTCAAAACTATTATTATATTTTTAAGTCAAAAAAATATATCAAAACTTTGCTTTAGAAAAGGAGGAGTAGAATTTAAAATCATTAAAGGCCTATCCAGATATAGTAATCCTCACTAGAAAAAGAAAAAGAATGAGAAAAATAAAAACAAAATGAAAAAGAAAGTTTAAAAAGGGAAGGGCAACTTGAAATTAGTGTTTAATCAAAAATTTATTCCACATCTAATCTTTTTAAAGTATAAAACTTGAGAAAATCTTAAACTTAAGGATATATTTAGACATCTTGGTTGTTTTCATGATTCCCACTTTCAAACTTAAGTATAGTTGTATTTTTCCCATGAATTAGAAATAACTTTATTTATCTTTTTCCTTAAAATGATGAGTGATTAAGTATTGGATGAATGTTGTGTGAATTGTTAATCATTAATGTTGGAATGAGTTGTGATGATTTTTTAACCTTGTACTTCATTTACATCTTAATTTGGCTAACTAAGATGCCTGTATTTATTGTGAGAACATGTAAGATCTGAGATGGTATTGTCTCAGTCAATTAATGGTAAGAATCACATGAGATTGTATGGATGAGAATGTAATTTGTATAATTGAGTGCAAATAAATAGGGAAATAAACTTTAAAGGGTGTAGAATTAGAGGACTTTAGAGTGATAGGCTAAAGCCCCCAATTTAGTTTATGGTTTTAGGTTTTGATATAAGGTTTTAGCCCCCAAATGGAGGGAGAAGAGGGAACTCTAGAGTGAGAGCTAGTATCTTCCATACCTAACTCGTTTTCAAGGCTATTCAAACTTTAAATTAGCCAATGTTCTTTATAGCATCTCGAGTAAGAGTAAAGAATACTATTACTCATATTTGACATAACACAACTTCAATATTTTGACAATAGAATTCTTATACTTGTTACTGATTCATGATAAGGAAAAATATATTTTATTTATAATACCTTCATCTTAGAAATATCTAGTTAAATTTAGTTTGTAATTTACTTTAATATCAATTATCAAAAATTACCAAAGAGAACTGAACTTTCATTCTTATTATAGCATCTATAGCTTGAGTAAGAACATTTTGCATAATAGAATTTGTTATCTAATTTCTTCAAATTTAGTTACATATTGTATTTCTCTCTGTTGGTTCGATATTCGAGGTTTAATAAAAAATTCCTATATTACTTGATAACGATACATATACTTTCGTAGTATATCATAATTAAATATAATAATTTCATTCTTATTTATCTTTGAAGTCAAGTTTTTGGCAGCCTTCTCAAAGTAAGGAATTTAAGTAAGGAAAAATTAACATTATAACTTCACACATCATACTGTCATATTAAATCAAGATCAGTGTATTGGGTCAGCACAGTGCACGTATTGGCATTGACCGAAGAGATCAACAAAGACAACACAACTGTCTGAGCTAACACACCCACAATAGAATAGAGAAATAGAGAAGGAGATTTTTGCTGGGAAGTAAATGACAACGACTTTTTATATGCTTAAAATACAAGATAAATATGGACGTAATGAATATTCAATAATTGTAATGTCACACTTATCTGTCACACTTAAATGTCACACTTATCAATGCAAGTATACATATCGCTCAAGTAATATAGGGTTTTAATAGAGTCCTAGATATCGATCCCACAGGAAGTGGTAAGAACTGCGGACTAAGATTTTAGGAAAGCAATACTTTAGTCACAACAACGAAGTTCAATTTGCTTATCTGTCACTAATAGATAATTGAAATAAATATGTAATTTTAATAACTATTAAATAACTAATGATACTAAGGAGGGTTTAATTGTGATATTCAATATATAAGAAAGCATCCTTCTCCTTGTCAAGAAATTATAGTGAATGGATAAAGTGAATTAGTTCAATTTAGATTGTGCCAAATTCACATGAGGGCTAACATCTACACTTCAGCACCCAAACAATAGGACCGAATTGGGGATTTTAGTCGGTCACTCTAAAATCTCTAATTCTAGGCCCAATAATATTATTTCCCTATTTATTTGCACCCAACTTCCAAGGGCTTTGACCTCCCTGAATCTTGGATGTAATCTTCACTTTTGTTGAAAAACTAAACATATTTTAACAAATAAATTGGCCAGATTGAAAGCAAATTAAGATCTAAGTGAAAAGATCATCACAATTTGTTGAACATTTTCATGGCTTCACCAATTCAAATCACCATTTCACAAATCTCGAGACAAGGAGAAAAACAGAGAAAAATACTCAGATCTCATTGGAAAAACACAACAAAACTCGAAATTCATATATAAAATCAAAGTCATACAAACTACAAAATGTAAATAACTTATCTCTAATTTCTCCCCAAGAACATTTCTCGAAGTTCCTCTGAATCTCTTCCTTTCTTTACAACACACAGAATTCCTCTTCGAAGTAGAAAGGAGGAAGAAATCTCTCACTTTCCCTCCACTCTTACAATCTCTCGAAGATATCCTCACAATTGTTACACTCTATTGGAAATTATATACACTAATGGAACCTCTCTAACCTCCAAGGCCTCTAGACTCTCTCAATTTTTGGACAAAATGTTCTTAAAGTTGTGGATGAGCTTTCCCAAGAGTTACCTAAGCATCCCTTCAAAATTTGGCCTTTTCCAAAGCTTGAGTAGGCATAACCATCAAACTCGCTGTCGGTGGGGTCAAGGGTGTCGTCGGCGGCCTAGTTCAATTCTCCACATTTTGATCCTTTTCGCTCCAAATTCGCTCCTTTTTGCATCTTTTTGCACTAATGACCCCAATTCATTCCTGGGACAAAGCATAAAAAATACCTTTATTTAAAGTGCAATAACATCAAAAATAGTATAAAATAGGTATGAAAATCTCAACATACTTTCCTTTGGACAAAATCCCCTAAACTTAACTATTACTTGTCCTCAAGTAATTTTGGTACTACATAAAAGTTATGATCTACTGCAGTAAAGTTTTAATTCAGAAATACTATAAGTTTGATTTAAATAAATATCATAGTGAAATTTTTAGAAAAAATTCAGGTAATTGAATTAACTCTGTAGCCACAAGATTATCTAGTTATCAAGTTTAAGAGTTCTAGTCCTCTATTTATTTCAGGAATGACTATATTTTGCAATACTAAGTCACTTAGAATATCCAAAAGATAAGAACTTCATGAGAACTCTACTAGTAAAAGACCTATTCCATAAATATAAGTTCAGGAATGTATTTAAATTTTCCCTTTAGGTAGGTCCAGTGAAGCCAATTTTTGATTAGGCATATCCTCAAGCTTCTCCTCACTTCCATAATTTTTTTCTTTCTTCTCTCGTTTTCATTTGGATTGCTTTCAATCCTATATATTTTTTTCTTTTTATTTCAGGGATTATTTTCAATCCTTTTTTTTCCTTTTTCAAGTGAGGATTACTATATCTGGATACACTTTATTGATTTTGAACTTCACTTTTCCTTCCCTAAATTTGAAACTCAAAGCATTTCTTTACCTTATAAATATTTCACAGCTTTTACATCATTGAGCCCCAATCTTTTCTTCTCAAATAAATTTCCAGATTCTTAATACTTCA
>NW_018165245.1:318853-319430 GCF_001263595.1 Phalaenopsis equestris | reverse complement strand
AGGAATTTTTGGGTAATGAAATTTTGAAATAAGTATAAAACTAAAACATTAAATAAGCACAACATTATCTAACACAACCACAGTACTAAACAATTAAAACTAAAATATGAAACGAAAATCACATTACAATCCACAATTCTACTCAATATCTGTTGAACTACACATGCACAATTAACTATAACACTAAGTTTATAACAAGAATCCAAGTACACAACACAAAATAAAAAAGAAAGTCCAAATACATAAACATCCATTTTTATTACAAAAGATTACATAAAATAAAAATACAAACATAAGTACATCAATTTCATTCAATATCAAAATCGCAAGCTATATCTTTATCGCCTTGATCCGCAGGTGGATTGGGTTGATACTGAGTATATCGAGGGCACTCAGGAAATGCAACATCAGGCTCACCTCTGTAGTGTCGGGCCTGAGCTTCATAATAGGCTACCTCAAAATTTGAATGCCTCTGCAGGTACTCACTATCGTAATCGTGTCAATGTTCTAAACCTCCAATCCTTTCACTTATCAAGTCTATGCTCTTCCGCTGTAAGGTCAACTCATTCATCAAATC
>NW_018165245.1:318358-318843 GCF_001263595.1 Phalaenopsis equestris | reverse complement strand
GAAGGTCATAACTTGTAGAGGGGACATCTCTACTAGTAGAAGGTTCTTGACTTCTACTCCAAGTTCTCCATTTCTCATGGGATTCATAAGTCTTCAAATTAGCCTTACTAATGGGTTTCATAAGATAAACCCATTCTTCATCTCCAATTTCCACTCCAGAAAGTTTACAAATTGTATAAATAAGTCAAAGATGTCCTAGACCTCCACTTATCTCACTCCTCGCCGTAGTCAATATATTCTTAAGAATTATTCTCCCCACATTTATAGTTCTACAATTATGAATAAAGAAATTCAGAATAGCTCTATCTCTAGTTACCTCACTATGGTGATAGGTTGGTAACAAAATAGAGGAAATGAAATAGTGCAACGCCTTAGAGGTGGCATTTAGCATGGAAGCAGATAAATTTACCTGTTCCGCTGCTTTATCTTCCATGTTCTTTTCCCATTAGTGAGAAAGTTGATCACAGAGAAAGTTGATCACATCA
>NW_018165245.1:318104-318348 GCF_001263595.1 Phalaenopsis equestris | reverse complement strand
GGGGCCCTTCCATTGTACTAAAGGATTCAGTGGCAGCTATAAGTGTCTGGGACTTCATAAAAAGTGTTGATGCGGGCGGCATTAAACTCAATAGAAAATCCCCGCACTTGAACGAGCACTTGAACAATATATCATCAGAATTAATCACATTGGCGTAGAACTCCTTCACAACATTTGCATCAGCTTTATTGGTGGTGTAACAAAAGTTTTCCCACCTCCGCTCGGCAATAACTCGTTCAATTTC
>NW_018165245.1:317326-318094 GCF_001263595.1 Phalaenopsis equestris | reverse complement strand
AAAACTCGATCTTGTATGCACTTCTTTCCTTTAAATATGGAAGTAAATTTTGTTTGAGCCATCGCATTGATGAAGCGAGACTCGTCGAACTCAACTCTTCTCTTTTGTCGTGGAGCCATTTCAATCTAATCAAATTATAGAAAAATTCTAAAAATTACTTCAAAGACGCAAATCATGGCTTCCAATAGTAATTCTAAGAGTTCAACATTAAGATCCATGAATTTCTTTTCAAATTTTCTTCACATTCTCAAATATTTCGGATCTCCTCAATGTGGAAGAAATCCATGGTAAAAATCAAATATTTTTAGCTTGGGGTGAAGCTCTTACCAAAAGATGATCAAATCCGGTGTCAAAAAGCCTTAAAATTGCCTCCCAATCCAAGGTCTTTCAAGCCTTAGGCCATAAATGATGTTTTAAGGAGGAAGAGGATGATGAATAGTGGCGGGGGGGGGGGGGCGACAGTTGACTGGTCAAAATTGCGGTTAAAAGTGTTTTTCATGAGCTAGCCATCGGCGGGGTCGCTGGCGCTGTCGCTCTCTCAATTGGAATTTAAATCCTAATTCTCGAGAATATCTTGCCGTCGGCGGCGTCGAGGGTGCCGTCGGAGGGCTCTATTGATTTTGTCCAAATTCCATATTTTTGCGATTTCGATGAATTCCAAGCCTAAACGACATTCGTTTAATCATTATAGACATATTTTTAAGTGACTAAATGATGTACTTAGCACATATAAACTTTCACAACACAAAACATCACATTTATATATAA
>NW_018165245.1:316536-317302 GCF_001263595.1 Phalaenopsis equestris | reverse complement strand
AATATATGTTACATAACACACCTAAGTTTGGTATTTTCTCAATCTCAATACATTAATTCAGTGTCACAATCCAAGCCACAACACTCAAAACGCTGAAAACAAAACATCTCATGCTTAGTCTCAACTATACAGAGATCTAAAAGCATAATTCTAAAGCAAAGCAAATACAAAGTTCAAATCAAAATACATAGATAGACAGATAGGTAGTAATATAAATCTACTAATCGTCAGACTTGGTACTCAATTCTTCTCTGAGATCACCCATTGATTGCACATGAACGAAGAGGTTGTAGAAGGGTCGGAATGGAAATTCTTCAATGGAATCCTCTTCTATTAACTTCATCCTCTTCATCAGTCGTATCAGGCTATCTTCTAAATGTCCAGAGTGATGAAAATGTTCCTCTATCCAAAAGTCTAGATGATCGAAGAAATTGGAGATATTATTAATCGCATTCATGACATTTTGTACCTCCTTTTCCAATTTCTTGATTCGGTGCAGGATCACAAGAGACTTATCAGGGACTAAGAGTTGAACTGGCAGTGAATTCTGAGATGCTTGATCTACTATAATTGTCATGTCATTTTCATCTTCAAAAACTAGGATCTTTCAGTTGGATCCAAAGGCTTCCAAGGTAGCAGTACCTTTTCCCAATATTTGTAGGACACTTGGACCTGACTGCAAATTGAGAAAATTATGGAGGGGTGTCCAAGCCCATAAGTTGATCCATGAACGATCAGGCCCAAAACCGACTTCACAATTATAGAT
>NW_018165245.1:315710-316526 GCF_001263595.1 Phalaenopsis equestris | reverse complement strand
GATGCAGTAATTCAAAATGGCACTTTCTTTAGAAACTTTACCGATCTTCATTGTCGATAACAGTTTCACAGAAATGAAAAAGTGCCAATGTTTCAAAACGGGATTCAGGAGTGTTGCAGAAAAACTAACATACATGTTTTCTCTTGTTTCCCAGTCGTCAGTTTCGTCCGTTAAATATTGGTAAACCTCATTCATCTGGTTTCTCGTTAGGACAAAATTGGAAGAGTGGCAGACAGAAACATTCTCTATCATATATAATCCATTGATCCGTGCAGGAGTGAAAGTGATCTATCTTCCTCGCACATAAACAACTCCTTGGTTGATTCCGTATAAATTTGCATAGAATTCTTTCACCACAGGAACCACCACGGGGGTAGTAGTGTAGTACAACACTTCCCATCTTTACAGTACTATCGTTTCTTCAATATCCGTCGTGGGATTATTCAATCTGCGAGTCACGAATCCTCATTCTTTGATCAATCTTTTCTTCGTCAGTAACTTATTGAAGATTCGTTGTGTTTCCGCACTAATAAACTTTCGCTGATTGAAAACTCGCATTATGGGATTATCAGCAAAATTTGACGCCATAAGAATGAAATTGGTAAAGTTTCACTTCATTTTTGGAGGGAAAATATGAGCAAGAAATTGAATTTTTGAGTTTAAAAAGACAATTTCGGCCCAAAAACCGCCATTTGAACCCACATAACCGTCAATTCACCGGCCTCGCCGTCAGCGGGTTCGATGGCGTCGTTGGCTAGCCTCTGTTTTAATTTTTTCTGGACTCTCAGGAAAAACCCGCCGTCGGTGGCGTCGGGG
>NW_018165245.1:311591-312566 GCF_001263595.1 Phalaenopsis equestris | reverse complement strand
ACATCATACATCTTTGGAATGTTGCAGGTGCATTACATAATCCTAAAGGCATTCTTCGAAAAGCAAAAGTTCCAAAAGTAATAGTAAATGTTGTCTTTTCTTGATCCTCAGGAGAAATAGGAATTTGATGGTAATTGGTATGTCCATCTAAAAAACAAAAATATTTGTTTCCAGTAAGTCTATCCACTATTTGATCTAAAAAGGGTAAAGGGAAGTGATCTTTCCTGGTGACAGTGTTTAATTTTCTATAGTCAATGCAAATATGTCACCCAGTAACTTGTCTGATAGGTATTAATTCATTATTTTCTTTTGTTTCAACAGTCACTCCTCCTTTCTTAGGAACACAATGAATTAGACTTACCCACGCACTATCTGAAGCAGGATATATAATTCTCGTGTCTAACCATTTTAAAATTTACTTCTTAACTACTTCTTTCATCATCGGATTTAATTTCATTTGTGGATCAACTCTTGGTTTATATTGTTCATTTAATATAATTTTGTGCATACAGAGCATACAGATTGATTGAAGGACTGATTCCCTTAATATCAGCTAAGGTCCAACCAAAAGCTTTCTTATATCTTTTTAATGTATCTAACAGTCTTTCCTCTTGCTGATCATTTAATTCTGAAGATATAATAACAGGTAATCTAGATGAGTCTCCTAAAAATACATACTTCAAGTGGCTAGGCAATATTTTCATCTCAAGTTTAGGTGGTTTTATAATCGATAGAAATAGATTTTTATTGGAATTTTTCGTAATAATCAACATATCATAATCTAATTCTTCATTTTCTAATTTGCCCAAAATAACTTCATCATTCTTTTCAAATTGTTCCTTCTCTACAAAATGTTCTTCTTCTTCAAAATGCTTTTTATCTTCAAAATGTTCTTTAAAATGTTCGTTCAGTAGATGTTCAATAATTTTCATGCAAAAACATTCATTATCTCTTTCAACAACAGGGTATTTCATA
>NW_018165245.1:308573-311333 GCF_001263595.1 Phalaenopsis equestris | reverse complement strand
TCTTGATCGTTAACTCTCATAATTAATTCTCCTTTTTGAACATCTATCATAGCTTTTCCAGTAGCTAAAAGTGGTCTCCCTAAAATGATAGGTATTTCTTTATCTTCCTCTATATCTAAAATAATGAAATCCACAGGAAAGATAAATTTATCATTTTTTACTAACACAACTTCTATAACTCCGTTAGGATATGTAACTGAACGATCTGGTAACTGTAGAGTTACAGAAGTAGGTGAGACTTCTCCTAATCCTAATCTTTTGAAAATTGATAGAGGCATAAGATTAATGTTGGCTCCCAAATTAGATAAAGCTCTTCCATAAAATTTTTCACCGATAGCACACGGTATAGTGAAACTGCCAGGATCTTTTAATTTTTTAGGAAGCTTTTTCTGAATAATTGCACTACACTCTTCGCTAAGTGCAACAATTTCATTATCTGCGAACTTCCTTTTTTTGTTCAGAATATCTTTCATAAATTTCACATAATTGGGCATTTACTCTAAAGCTTCTATGAAGGGAATGTTTACTGTTAACTTCTTAAGAATTTCTAAAAATTTGGAAAATTTTTTATTCTATTTGTGTTGCTTCAATCTTTGAGAAAATAGTGGTCGAGGTTTCTCCACAGTAATTTTCATTGGTGTAAATGGATACTTTAAATTTGGGTATTCATGATCCTTCTCTTTTTCGGTATCCACTTTCTCTTTTTCAGTTTCTATTTCTTTTTATACCCTTGTTTCTAATTCTTTTCCACTTCGTAATTGTATCGCTTTGATTTGTTCTTTTCCTTAGTCTTTAGGATTTGGTTCCACAGTAGTAGGAAACATTCCTATTGTTCGGTTACTAAGAGCATTAGTGATATGCCCTAAGTGGTTTTCAATATTCTTAAAAGCAGTTCCTTGATTTTTTAATTGATTTCCTTGAATTTGTAATTGATTTCCTTGATTTTGCAATTGTCGACCCATGTTTAATATCAACTTTTCATAGACAACTTCTTCTCCTTAATTTAAGTATTATTGTTAAATCTTGGAGGATAAGAAGGTCTATAGTTAACATTTCCTTGGTTGGATGAATTTCCTAATGGGTTCCCTGGGTTGTTTGCCCATTGTTGATTTGTAGAAGAATTGATATTCCAATTAAAATTTGGATGATTCTTCCAACTTGGGTTATAATAGTTCGAATAAGGGTGTTGGGTCTATTAATAGCATTTAAGGTCTCATATGAAGGTTGAACATTCACAAATTTCCCAGATGAATTCTCTTCCATCATAGTAGGTGTTGGAGAATAATTCATCCCATAATGATCTAATTTCTTTTAATTGCTGCAATCTGTGAAGCTAACATAGATATTGCATCAAAATCATGGATACGAGCTACTCTTAGGATTTACTCGCTCAGAGGGCCATTAAAAAATGTTGGTAGCCATCTCTTATATTAATGAATAAGCCTCATCAAAAGGTTTTGACATTAAAGAACCACCAGTCGCAACATCTATAATCGATCTAAGAGATCCTACTAATCCATTATAAAAAGTTTGAATTATCAACCAATCTGGTAACGAATGATGAGGGCACTTCCTAAGAAGATCTTTAAATCTCTCCTAAGCTTCATATATTGACTCTCCATCAATCTGACAGAACGATGTTATGTCATTTCTAAGTTTAGCAGTTTTGGATGGAGGGAAATATTTGGATGAAAATTTCTGTGAAAGTTCTCCCCAAGTTCTAATAGATCCTGATGCTAACGAATTTAACCACATCTTAGCCTTATCCCTCAGTGAAAAAGGAAAAAGTATAAGTCTAACAGCATTGTTTGAGACTCTATCATATTTAAAAATAGCACACAGTTCTAAAAACTAGCGAGGTGTAAGTTCGGATCTTCATTTGGTGTACCTCCAAATTGATTGTTTTGTACCATTTGGATAATAGTAGGTTTAAGCTCAAATGAATTAGCAGCTACATCAGGATTTTGGATAGATAAGTGAATTTCAATTGTTGTAGGATTTGCATAATCTCTTAGGGGTCTAGTTTGGTGTTCATTCTCTATTCCTTGATTGTTCAGGTTATTTTTCATTGTATCAGAATTTTTAGGTTCTTTTCTTAATTTTATAATCCTTCTAACAGTGCGTTCTATTTCCGATAAGTAGGGTATAAGATTTTCAGGTCCAAATTTATGCATACAATTTGAAATCAGTACTCAGTAATATAATTAAATAAATCTAAAATAAGTTGCAATTCAAGTAAAAGTTTTCTAATAATCCTAATTTTTTCGGTACTCTGATCATGATTTGACTCACTTGCGCAATCACTCAATCACTCAACCACTCAATCACTCCCCGACAACTGTGCCAAAAACTTGATAGTAACTTTTTATATGCTTAAAATACAAGATAAATATGGAAGTAATGAATATTCAATAAGTGTAAAGTCGCACTTATCAACACAAGTATACGCATCGCTCGAGTAATATAGGGCTCTAATGGAGTCTTAGATATCG
Source organism: Phalaenopsis equestris (assembly GCF_001263595.1). Lineage (NCBI taxonomy): Eukaryota > Viridiplantae > Streptophyta > Magnoliopsida > Asparagales > Orchidaceae > Phalaenopsis > Phalaenopsis equestris. Next base: position 308,841 of record NW_018165245.1, on the reverse strand, counting down.
ATCCCACAGGGAGTGGTTAGAACTGCGAACTAAGATTTTAGAAAAGCAATACTTTAATCACAACAATGAAGTTCAATTTGCTTATCGGTCACTAATAGGAAATTGAAATAAATAGATAATTTTAATAACTATTAAATAACTAATGATACTAAGGAGGGTTTAATTGTGATATTCAATATATAAGAAAGCATCCTTCTCCTTGTCAAGAAATTATAGTGAATGGATAAAGTGAATTAGTTCAATTTAGATTGTGTCAAATAGGAGCATA
>NW_018165245.1:297294-308331 GCF_001263595.1 Phalaenopsis equestris | reverse complement strand
TCACTTTAGTTGTAAATCTCAACATATTTTAACAAATCAATTGGCCAGATTGAAAGTAAATTAAGATCGAAGTGAAAAGATCATCACAATTTCTTAAACATTTTCATGGCTTCACCAATTCAAATCACCATTTCACAAATCTCGAGATAAGGAGAAAGACAGAGAAATCTTCTCAGATCTCATGGGAAAAACACAACAAAACTTGGAATTCATATATAAAATCAAAGTCATACAAACTACAATAAGTAAATAACTTATCTCTATTTTCTCCCCAAGAACATTACTCAAAGTTCCTCTAAATCTCTTCCTTTCCTTACAGCACACAGAATTCCTCTTTGAAGTAGCAAGGAGGAAGAAATCTCTCACTTTCTCTCCACTCTTACAAACTCTCGAAGAATTCCTCATAATTGTTACACTCTATTGCAAATTATATACACTAATGGAACCTCTCTAACCTCCAAGGCCTCTAAACTCTCTAAATTTTTTGGCCAAAATGTTCTTTTAAAATTGTGGATGAGCTTTCCCAGGAATTGCCTAAGCATCCCTTCAAAATTTGGCCTTATCCAAAGATTGAGTAGTCATAACCGTTGATCTCGCCGTCGACGGCCTAGAGGGAGCCGTCGACGGCCTTTTGAAGAATTTTGTCCTGTAGTCTCGAAAAAAACTCATCGTCGACAGGGTCGAGGGCGCCGTCGGCGGCCTAGTTCAATTCTCCACGTTTTGGTCCTTTTCGCTCCAAATTCGCTCCTTTTTCATCTTTTTGCTCCAATGACCCTAATCCATCATTCCTGCAACAAAACATAAAAAATACCGTGCTTTAAACTGAACTAACTTCAAAAAGAGTATAAAATAGGTATGAAAATCTCAACATATTTTCCGTTGGTTAGTAAATAGAGACTTCTGCTAGGGAAACAGAAAGGGTATGTCAGAGACAATAGTCAGAGAAACTAATGGCCATGGTGAAGATTCAATTCAGCGTGGAAAAGTTTAATTTTTGTTAAAATTTGATTTAATTTAAAATTTAAGAAATTTTCAAGGATTAAGGATGTGTGACGAGACTGGATCGAGGAGAAGGGGTGCTAAATTGGGGACAAAAGCTTCGGGACTCACATCCAACCCAAGAGGTAACGGAACTGCTGAGAATGTCACATTAGGAATGAAAGCTCTAGGACTCACATCCAACCTAAGAGGTGACATAAAAAGAGTAGGATGGAGTCCTATGATTTTGGGGGAGTAGAACAAAGGTCTATAAACCCGAGTGATGAGATGGCAGTAGGATGGAGGCCAACAATCACGAGGGAGTAGAGTGAAAGTCTACAATCTCGAGTGCTGAGATGGGAGTAGGACGGAAGCCTACAATCTCAAGGGAGTATAAAGAGGGTCTACAATTCTGAGTGTTGAGATGGGAGTAGGTTGGAGGACTACAATCTCGAGGGATTAGAACAGAGGTCTACAATCTCGAGTGTTGAGATGAGAGTAAGACGAAGGCCTACAATTTTGAGGGAGTGTAACGAAGGTCTACGATCTCGAGTGTTGAGATGGGAGGGGGTCGGAGGCCTACAATCCTAAGGGAGTAGAACGAAGGTCTACAATCCCGAGTGCTGAGATGGAAGTAGGACGGAGGCCTACAATCTCGTGGGAGTGGAATAGAGGTTTACAATCCCGAGTGCTAAGATGGGAGTAGGACGGAGGCCTACAATCCCGAGAGAGTAGAATGGAGGTCTAAAATCTTGAATGCTAACATTAGAGTAGGACAGAGGCCTATAATCTTGAGGGAGTAGAACTGAGGTCTACAATGTTGAGTGCTGAGATGGGAGTAGGACGGAGGCCTACATTCTTGAGGGAGTTGAACTGAGGTCTATAATCTTGAGTGTTGAGATGGTAGTAGGACAGAGGCCTACAATCTTGAGGGAGTAGAACTAAGGTCTACAATCTCAAGTGTTTAGATGGGATTAGAACGGAAACCTGCAATCCCGAGGAGTATAACAGAGGTATACAATCACGAGGGAGAGTAGGACGGAGGCCTACAATCACGAGTAAGTAGAACAAAGGTCTACAATCCAAGAGCTGAGATAGGAGTAGGATAAAGGCCTACAATTTCGAGGGAGTAGAACGAAGGACTACAATCCCAAGTGTTGAGATGGGAGTAGGACGGAGGCGTACAATCCCAAAATAGTAGAACGGAGGTCTACAATTCAAAGTGCTGAGATGGGAGTAGGAAGGAGGTCTCCCGAGTGCTAAGATCAGAGTAGGACTAGAACGAAGGTCTACAATCCCGAGTACTGAGATGGGAGTAGGACAAAGGCCTACAATCTCGAAGGATTAGAACAGAGGTCTACAATCCAGAGTACTAAGATGGGAGTAGGATGGAGGCTTACAATCCCGAGGGAGTAGAATAGAGGTCTACAATCACGAGTGCTGAGATAGGAGTAGGACAGACGCCTTCAATCCTGAGGGAGTAGAATGGAGGTCTACAATCCTGAGTGCTGAGATGGGAGTAGGATGAAAACCAACAATCCCAAGGGAGTATAATGGAGGTCTACAGTCCTAATTGCTGAGATGGGAGTAGGATAAAGACCAACAATCCTGAGGGTGTAGAATGGAGGTCTACAATTTTGAGTGTTGAGATGGTAGTAGGACGGGGGACTACAATCCCGAGGGAGTAGAACAGAGGTCTACATTCTTGAGTGATGAGATGGGAGTAGGAAGGAGACCTACAATCTCGAGGGAGTAAAATGGAGGTCTAATATCCTGAGTGTTGAGGTGGGAGTAGGACAGAGTCCTACAATCTCGAGGGAGTTGAACGGAGGTCTACAATCCTGGTTGCTGAGATGGGTGTAGGATGGAGGTCTACAATTCTGAGGGAGTAGAACAGAGGTCTACAATCTTGAGTACTGAGATGGGAGTAGGATAGAGGCATACAATCCTTAGGGAGTAGAATAAAGGTCTAGATTATTGAGTGTTGAGAAGGCGGTAGGACGGAGGCTTACAATTTTAAGAGAGTAGGACGGAGGCCTACAATCCTGAGTGCTAAGATGGAAGTAAGATGGAGGCATACAATCCCGAGGGAGTAGAATGAAGGTCTACAATTTCGAGCACAGAGAAGATTGTGGCAATTGAGGAGATCTTGGAGGATTTTGTGAAGTAAGAAGAATGTAGAGTGTTCACATAATTTTTTGTAGAGTGTGAAACTTTGTGAAAAGAATATGAAAACTTGTGAAATTTGTGCAAACCATGAGTTGTAGTAATTTGTGTGAGGAATGCAGGATGTGAGAGACAAGTAGAGTGTAAATTTTGTGAAGAACGTAGAGTGTGTGGAAAAAATGTGGAGAATTTGCTCATCATTTTTATCATTTTCTTCATTATTAAAATTATCAAATTGGACTTCCTTTCATTTTTCTTTAACTTTAATATTTCTTTCAGATTTCATTCATTATCAGATTTCTTTTGTATCATTCTTTTTTCATCAAAATTTAGGACCAAAGTATGGTCACCAGGCTTTTCATCAATCTCACAAAAAGGCAATTTCTTCAAGCGTGTAGTACAACCAGATGTATGCTAAAATGTCAAAAAGAAACATGTTGAGTACATCCAAAATATCATATATCATATCTGCTCTACTATGATGTAGTACAACAAGTAACAAATATTTGTCCCCTGAGGCAAACTCGTGGTTAAGCTAACCAACTAAGCCACACTTCGGGACAAGAGTTCCTTTTGCGCACACTTAGAAGTATAACTTTTTTACAACTCGTATGGATGCAGTTATTTTAACTTTGGATCTAGCTAGAATCCATGTGATAATTTACCGTCATCCATTCTTCTTAATGTGATAGAAACCCTGCGATGCGACACTCATGGGATGCAATGCTTTGTTAAGTTTTCACCGTTTCCTTTTAAAATTAGAACTGATCCCACCGACAAAAAAATCTCGAATGATTCTACGAATTCTCCACATCCAACAATGTCAATTTCTATTCCAAATAAGATGTTGCTCTTGCTCATGAAAGATACTGCATTGAAAGTTATGACAAAATCATGATGATCTATTTGGGGAGGAATGTCGTCCCTTTCCTCATAGATATTAATGATGCAGCTGTTCGAGATAAAATCCACCGGTAGTATGCTACATCTTATCATTCATTTAATCATTCTCTTTATTGTTGATGATAGATGATCCACTTCATTATATATCAAGATGCTCGGGCGGGGGGGGGGGGGGGGGGGGCCCCCCAATCGCGCCCAAAAAACAAAGTAAAAATACAGAATCCACACTGGATAGTAATTTTGCCTTTGCCTTACATCCACTTCTGCGGCTCAGCATATGTCTTCTTCTTCAATAATCCAGCTCTCCCTCTGTCTCTGAGATTGAAAACACAATCCAAAATCTTTCTTTCATCACCTTCTAAGAATACCCAAGTGTGTAGTTCCCGACCTTCCAAAATGTTGATAAACTTTCCTTAAATTTCTTCGTTTTATTCAAATTCTTGCTTTTGGAATCTACTCATCCTTCCTAACTTTGCTGTATAAATCCCCTACAAGTGTCGGGGTCGCTCTTCTGTCTCATCTTCTGGAGGAATCCATGATGGTGGCGGCTCTGGAAACTATGGTATGTATGGCTCGACCTCCGGGTGGTCTGCATTCCTGAACTTCATGCTGACAATTGTATGTTCTTCAAGGATGTTACACTCTGGGTATTTTTTAAAGGCTCCCATTGGTGGTGTCCTCCTCAAGATTTTTTGCATTGCACAGGCATCCTGTGCAAAGCTCATTGGAGACCTCTAGCGGTGTAGACTCCACAACAGACTCTGGTTCATCCTCTGTGATAGGTTGACGGATGGAAGTCTCTCTTAAACACGGATTGTATAAATTTTCTTCATTAATCGGAGTGAGTGTCACCTCTTTTTTTTCTGCACATCTTTTTTCCAGACATAAAAAAGCTCTATATTTGCGACGATTGGCATTTCGACACTTCATTCTGCCTAACAGCATATGAGGTACTCTTTCTACAGAAGTACCGACCAATTCTCTTATATCAACGCGGTGATCATCGAATGCAAACAAGAACTTCCCTGGCACATAGATCATCATGATTTTATCTTCTTTCTTCCTCTTCAGTGAGGAGTCTTCCTTGACACTAACTCTGAGCAGTGACGGTAGTCTTTTTGCTTCCCAGCGGCTGAGAACTCCCATCATGGGACCCTCATAGTCTACATTGACTTGAATGTAGTCCAAGTCAAAACTCATGATGCCACCTTGGGCTGCCTTTTCTTCATCCAGTGAGATATTTAAGCCGTCTTTAAAAGCAAAATCAGCTCTGACCCAACAGTTTCCTGCAGAAGACAAGAAAACATCAGCGCTCTCAAATTAAGAACAAACAAGAACAATAACAGATCATTATTAAATGTATTTTTCAATTTACAAAGGTGTGTAAAAATTATATTTAATTTAATTTCATGAAGTTTAAAAATTTAAAGTGAAAGAGATTCATATGTGTAAAATTAATTTTTTTTTATTAAAATTAATTCTGTTACAAAAGTTTCTGACCCAGTCACAGACACTGGCCCAATAAACATCCTAAAAATGAGTAAAAATTCCAAAAAGAAAATTCACTTCAGGTGACATCAAGTCGAATAATATTTCTTCAGGTATCTTGCATTGATTGACAACTGAGGTCTATAGCCTCAGAAGCTCACTAGTTGGTAAGATCCTCCAAAATAAACCTTCTCCATGACAAATAGTCACTCCCAAGTTGGTTCAAACATTCCACTTATCTTGCAATGTGCAAGGATAGGCCTTCTAAGAACGAGTGCGAGATCACCAACTTTGAATGCCCTTGGGCGGACTAACTTGTCATGAGCCTGTGCCATCCTTTCTTCAAAAGGTTCCAGATTCTGTTTTTCTTCCAATCATTTTCCCTCGAGACCTTATAAATCTACAAGTCTTGGATTTGAATTTCCTCTAAGAGATGGTATCTAAACTTCTAACGATAGTACGACCTCGAACCCATAAAATAATGTATATGGGATACACTGAGTGGGAGTTCTGAACGTCATTTTGTAAGCCCAAGTGGCCTCTAACAATTTCTCACGCCATCCTCTTTTGTTTTTTCCAATATTTTCTTCAAAATTTGCACGAGCATCTTATTGAAGGGCTCGGGCAGGTTGTTTGCTCGGGGATATCAAATAGTAACTTTTAATTACATTGGGGATGTTATATTCGTGATAAGGGTGCCTTTTTGCTATCTTTAGAATATTATATAACTAATTATGCTAGAATTGGATTTTTTTGGCTATTGGTTCTAATTTATGTAGGAATCTTATTGTGGTATAGTGAGTCATACCAAGTTTTTGTTGTACTGTGTTGTAGCAAGTTATTAGGTGGTTGACCATAATTAGGCCAATTTTTTATCTTTTAGAATGATCATGGCCTTTTTCGTTTGGCTAGGTTGTGGTTTGTTTCTTTTGTTTCTTCATTGGCTGAGTGTCTACTTCTGCTGTAATTATAAAATTTTGCAATTTATAGCATTGCTATCACTAGATATCATTGGTTTACCTATACATGGATTAAATTTAGAAGTGGTATTTGATATACAACAGAACTTCTGGCTATGCTACGAGCCAAATGTTGCTATCAGTGCATCTCTTTCCTTTTATGCTATTTTTTCTAGATGGGTAACCTGCTATTATCACCAACTGCTTATCTCTCTATTGGTTGGGGGCATTGTTTCTTCTACTAAAATTTTATTTATTGATTCTCTGACTTTATGACTTGTGTTTTGTATAGGTATCACACTTCAACAATCATTGAAGTTAATAACTCATGAATTTGGTTTTAATTACTTACCAACTCTTTAATCTCTACTCTAAATTTTACCCTTGTTTGAGATTTTGTGGTATATCTGATTAGTGGTTTGATCCAAGTTTGTAGGGTACATGTACTTGAGCTGGCAAGTAGGAGGATTCTCTTGATAGCTATGCAATTAGACTTTTCAGGCTACCATCTTAAAGTCTATCAAGTCACAGGTATATATTTCAGTTGTTGCTTTCCTTTTCATGTTTTCCTTTCTGTTACTTTGGTACAGGTTCAAAAGCAATTTTTTGGGAGATCTTCTAAAGTGCCACAGAAAATAGAATATAGACTTTAGAGTTTTAGTTATTATTTGGGTATACTTGAAATTTTTTGGTGATCCTTTTTGATGGAGTTGTAATGAGTGTCTCATGTACTTTTTTGGATTTTACATTATGGGATCAACCTACCATAATCTAGTACCTTTGCTTTAATGAAATAAAATTACTTACATGTTTCCTAAAAAAAAATTTGTGTGTATGTGTCTATATATATGTATGTATGAATGTATATGTATATGTGTATATCTTAGTATATGTAAGCCTATTTCAAAATACAAGCACATGTATAAGTATATGGGTATTTATGAGTGTTTGAGGATCTATAGAGTAGACATATAAACCCTAAGGAACTATCTCATGTAAAATGGGACATATTCATTGTGTTCATATTTATGTAGGTTGATTCATATCTAGCTAGTAAGCTCATGTGCTATGAAGTGTTTTTTTTATATAAGTAAATTAAATCTTCTGTAAAATGATATATTTTAAAAATAAAAAATAACTCATAAGAGAATATCTTTCTAGTTCAATTAAGTGGGCTCTTAAAATTCTTAATTTTAAAATTTATAAAAGCACAAAAGATGCCAATAAAAAAGAAATCATTTAATGTTCTTCAAAAATTCAAATTTCTATATGACTAAAAGATCTTTTAAGAGTTTAAAACATTTTTTCAAGTTTTGAGCACGTTTTTAAAATTAAACCTATTTTTTGAAATTTAAAAAGTTTGGCAAAATTAATATTAAGGATGTTGTTTTCAAAAATTTGAAACCCTTTCAATTTTCTTTCTACGTAAAACACTACTCATTATTTATATATAATTAATACTAGGTCCATTTATGAAGGAAACTATTGAAGATTTGCTTTCAAGTCCACAATGGGATTACATTCCAATTGGCAATAATTGCTTTTAGGACATAACAGAAGTCTATCAATCAGTGAGTTTCTGAATCTATAAAGAAAATCTCAATTCTCAATATTTTGAATTAAAGATTGAAGATGAATGATATTGAACTCAATTAAAGTTCAAACTCTTTAACATCACTTCCTTACACTCTGAAAATAATTAAAATCTATACACTTGAAGTGGAATTTAGGTTTGAAAATTGAAATAATTATAAAACATCAAAACTTTCAACTTTCCAGTCTTTAAAACTTTGCCTTCAGATTATCCTGCTAGTTAGTGGGCCATGTGTGATTTTCTTTTGGGTGTCCTCTACTTGATACGAGTAGAAAAACTCATAAAAGCTTTCAAACAAAAGTCTTAACTTAAATCTCAAAAGAAACTTTCACACAAAACTAAACAATAAATTTACAAGTGGGAATACACCTCAATTATCCTCTACTTCTCCACCTTGATTCGTAAAACACCGCTCCTGAATCAGTTTTCGTGATTGCAACGCATCATTGTACTGATCCTGATACTTCAAACTAACAAATTTACTTGAATCAAAAGGGCTCTTTCCTTTACTCCTCTTCTTTCTTGGTGCCATTCTAAAAAATTTATAAATTCCAAAAATAACTTAAAAAATTAAGCCTAAATTACTAAACTAAACTTCCAAATTATTATCTACAATTCCCATGCAATTTCCATAGATCTTTTAATCATTGTTTACCATGAATAGTGAATTTTCAAATTTCTACAAATGTTCTCAAAATACATGGTGAACATCCAAAATTTTTGCATAGAAGTAAAGCTCTTACCTCAAGGAACTTAGATCTAGCAAATTTCACTTGATTCCACCAAGAAATCTTCACTTTAGATGTGCCCTTGCCTTAAAAAATCACGATTTTGAGAGGTTGAAGGTGACGTCAGGCGTAAAAATGGTGCTTTTTGGGCCAACATTTCACTTTTAACCATTCGAGAATCGGTTTTCATGAACCGACGCTTAAGCGCGGGTAAGTGGCGCTTAGGCGCTAGAGCACGATTTTCAAAATTTTCAAATTAAATTAAAATGCACTGTTTACCTAAGTAAACCACTCCTAAATGGTCTCATATCTCTAAAATGTCTATTTTCAACTTCCTATAACTCCCCTCTCTCTCAAAACTCTCTATAATAACCATTTCAATTTGAGACTAAAAATAACACAAATTTTCACACAAACAAACTTATATTAATTCACAAACAAGTACAAATACTTTTAAACACTTAATTCTCACTCCAAATAGTCTTGGATTAGAAAATTTTCCTAAATACAAATATACAACAATCATTACACATAAAGAAATACATAAAGAAGTCATAAATACTAAAAACAAGACTTAAACACTAAACCACTTGAAAACAACAAATTCTAACACTAAACTTAATTCTATTATTCATTTAAAGGAACAAATTTTTGTCTTTCATTAGTCTCTCCGGGAATATAGACTTGATAAAATGGACGGTGGTGACGAGCTCTGATATTATCTTCTTCAATCCACTTCTGCTTTATGAACATCGCCTTATCCGCTTCCTCTATATAACTTGTTTAGCTAAATTGCATCTTCAATTTCCATCTAATATGCTCTAGATGTGCATGCAACTCAAGTGCTTTGGTCTCTAATAAAGCCATAGTATTTTTTTTATTTTGTTGATCTTCTCTGATATCCCTTCAATACTAACGGCTAAGAAACCATTATACATCTCTTGTACACTTTGACTAATGAATCTTTTCCTTTCCTCATGGTTCTTTTTCTTCAAATCCTTCTACCATGAAGACATTTTCTCTAAATCTCACTTTTTCTACAACCTGAATATGGCAAATATCAATGATGGCTACTATAAGTTGTGGGTGAAACTCCTTCGTAAAACCCTTCTATTTATAGACCTAAATCCTTCCAATAACTCCTAGACACGTTTAGAAACTGCCTTGGCACGTTTTTACAAACTAATTGGCCGGTTAAACCTTCTAGAATAATAATTTCGCACATGTGTTTAAATTGTCGCGCTTAAGCGCCAGATCTGGCGCTTAAGCATCAGTACACATATTTGCACTAGTCAACTTAACATCTAAATTCTTATTCTAACATGTCTTGGTCACTAAATAAAGTCTTAAAAATTTTAATAACACATAATAGTTTCAAAAATACTACCCCAATTTTCTTAATCACACACAAAACAACAATCAAAATAAAACACACTAATAACTATGGGTTGCCTTCCGCAAAGCGCTTGGTCTTACGTCGTCAGCCTGACGTAACCAATGCTTATTTTAATTGACTCAAAATCATTCCATCATTAAGTTTATGACGATCCCCTATAAAATAAGGCTTCATTCTATGTCTGTTAACTTTAAATATTTTCTCAGACTTAGGATCTTCAATATCCACAGCTCCATAAGGATAAACTTTTATCACAACAAATGGGCCCATCCACCGAGACTTAAGTTTGCCTAGAAATAATCTTAAGCTTGCATTATATAGCAAAACTGGTTTCCCTGGCTGAAAATTTTTAGTAAGAATCCTTTGATCATGCCACATCTTCATCTTTTCTTTATAAATCTTAGCACTCTCATAAGATTCGTTCCTTATCTCTTCAAGTTAATTTAATTGCAATAACCTTTTCTCACCAGCATCTTTCAAATTATAATCAAACTCCTTAATCAGCCAATATGCTTTATGCTCAAGTTCAACTGGTAAGTGACAAGCTTTCCCAAATATTAGCTTATATAGGGACACTCCTATAAGAGTTCTATATGCAGTTCTGTAAGCCCACAAAGCATAGTCAAGTTTGACTGACCAATCCATTTTTGTTGGATTCACAGATTTTTCCATAATTCTTTTAATTTTTCGATTGGATAATTTAGCCAAACCACTTGTTTGATGATGATAAGCAGTAGTAATCCAATGATTTATATGATATTTCATTAATAACTTCTCTTTTATGGAATTTCTGAAATGACTTCCCCCATCTGTAATGATAACTCT
>NW_018165245.1:295163-297273 GCF_001263595.1 Phalaenopsis equestris | reverse complement strand
ATTCCATATCTACAAAATATGTTTGTTTTAAAAAATTTTGCAACACTTTGAGTAGTACATCGAGGTAAAGCAATAGCTTCTATCCATTTGAATACTTATTCCACTGCTAACAGAATATATAAATTTTTGAAAGATGGTATAAATGGTCCCATGAAATCTAATCCCCAAACATCAAATATTTCAACTTCTAGCATATAATTGAGGGGCATCTCATTTCTTCTAAAAAAATTGCTTACTCGTTAACATTTATCACAAGTTTTGATATAATTATTAACATCTTTAAAAATTGTAGGCAAATATAATCCATATTGTAAAATTTTGTATGTTGTTTTATCAACACCAAAATGTCCCCTAAATTTAGAATTATGACATTTTTTGATAATTTCATAAGTTTCTTCTAATGGTACACATCTTCAAATAATAGATCCTTTCCTTGTTTATATAAAAATCGTTATCCAAGAAATAAGTCTTAGCTTCAGAAATAAATTTCCTCTTTTGTTTGTATGTCATTCCATAGGGTATAATATTGATAACAATAAAGTTCACAATGTCGGCATACCACGAAACACGCCACTCATAAATAGTGAACAATTTTTCATCTGGAAAATGTTCATTAATTTCTTTTTCAAAATAGAGTGATTTTTCTAACTCAAGACTGGACAAATGATCAGCAATTTGATTTTCAGTCCCCTTTCAATCTACTATTTCAAAATCAAATTCTTGCAAAAGAAGAATCCATCTTATAAGTCTAGGTTTAACATCCTTCTTTTTCATTAAGTACTTAATAGCAGAATGATCTATATGTACTACACAATGAGTTTCAATCAAATATGAGCTAAATTTATCAAAAGCATATACTATTGCTAATAAAACTTTTTCAGTTGTTTTATAATTGATTTGAGTTTCATTAAGAGTTTTACTAGCACAGTAAACTACTTTGAAAATTTTATCATATCTTTGTCCTAAAACAGCTCCTATAGCATAATCACTAGCATCACACATCAATTCAAATGATTTTCCCAAGTTTAGTGAAACTATACTTGGTGCAGTGATGAATTTTTCTTTTAATAAATTAAAAGCTTTTAGGCATTCTTAATCAAAATTGAAAATTGCATCTTTCTCCAGTAAATGGCATAAAGGCTTAGCAATCTTTGAAAAGTCTTTAATATATCACCTGTAGAATCCATCATGTCTTAAAAAACTCCTAATTTACCTTACATTTTTTAGATAAGGTAAATTAGCGATCACTTGAATTTTAGCAGGATCTACTTCTATACCATTTTCTAATATTTGATGACTTAATACAATTCCTCCTGCTACCATAAATTGGCATTTTTCCCAATTAAGGACTAAATTTGTTTCTTCACAGCACATAAGAACTTTAGATAAATGTTTTAAATATGAGTCAAATGAAGTTCCAAACATTGAAAAATCATCCATGAATACTTCAATCCCTTTTTCAACTAAATCACAAAAAATTGTCATCATATATCTTTGAAATGTAGTAGGGGCATTACATAAACCAAAAGGCATCCTTCTAAAAGCAAAAGTACCATAAGGACTGATAGAAGTTATTTTCTCTTGATCCTCATGAGATATTTGTATTTGGTGATAACCAGTATATCCATCCAAAAAATAAAAGTATTTATGCCAAGTTAGTCTATCTAGCATTTAATCTAGAAAGGGTAATGAAAAATGATCTTTCCTAGAGGCAAGATTTAACTTCATATAATCAATGCTTATTCGCACCCTGTCACTTGTCTAGTAAATATTAATTCATTATGTTCATTCACAATTACAGTTACCTTCAGTCTCCTTTGAGAATCAGCCTTGGATTTACAGTTCTCTTCCATATGAATTCTATGCATACAAATTGAAGGACTGATTCCTTTAATATCAGCAATTGTCCATCCGAAGGCTTTCTTAAAATTTTTCAAAATTTTCATCAACCTTTATTCTTCTTCCATCATTAATTTTGATGAATTTATTACTGGTAAAGTAGAGTAATCTCCTAAAAAGACATATTTTAAATGTTTAGGAAGTAACTTCAACTCAAGTTCTGGAGGCTTTTCAATTGATGGACACTTTTATTTATCTTTGTCTATCGTGT
>NW_018165245.1:251001-294872 GCF_001263595.1 Phalaenopsis equestris | reverse complement strand
CATTGTTAATATATCATTCTGCACATATATCATTGCTCTTCCTGTGGCTAGGAAAGGTCTCCCTAAAATGAGAAGTATCTCTTTATCTTCCTCCATATCTTGCACAATAAAATCAACAAAAAAGATAAATTGATCCACTTTCACTAGGACATCTTTTATAACTCCTATAGGGTATGTTGTTGAACGATCTACTAGCTGCAGAGTTACAGTATTAGGGGTTATTTCTCCTAATCCCAATCTTTTGAATATTAATAAGGTCATAAGGTTAATTCTTGGACCTAAATCACATAAAGATTTCCCATAAAATTTGTCTCCTATTGCACATGGAATTGTAAAGCTACCAGGATCTTTAAGTTTTTCAGGAAGCTTTTCTGAATTAGAGCACTGCACTCCTCACTAAGTGCAACAGTCTCATTATCTTCAAACTTCCTTTTTCTGGTGAGAATATCCTTCATAAACTTTACATAGCTTGGTATTTGTTCTAAGGCTTCAGCAAAAGAAATATTAATTGTAAGCTTCTTAAATATTTCCAGAAATTTTGAATTTTGCTTATCCAACTTCTGTTGACGAAGTCTCTGAGGAAATGGAGGTGGTAGTTTTTCCAAATCAATTTTAGTGGAGAAATAGGTCTTTCAAAATCTTTTGGAGCATCCTATTTTGATTCTTAAGTTTCTTCTCTCTCAACTTTAATTTCTTTTTGAACCCTACCTTCCAACTCTCTTCTGCTTCTAAGTTGAACGGCTTTTATTGCTCCTTATTCTAGTCTTTTGGATTTGATTCAGTATTACTAGGAAGTGTTCCTTGGGATCTATTACTTAATGAATTTTTTATTTGCCCAACTTGATTCTCAATATTTGTAATTGTAGCTCCTTGACTTTGTAATTGATTTCCCATTTGTAACACCACTTCTTCTATAGACAACTTCTTCTCCTTAAGTTGTGTATTATTATTGAAACCTAGAGGATAAGTAGATCTATAATTATTATTCCCTTGATCTTTCCAATTTTCCAATGAGTTTACTTGGTTGTTCCCCCATTGCTGATTATTACCACCTGAATTGTTGATCAAGTTAAAGTTGGGATGCTTTTTTCAACCTGGGTTCTAATAATTTGAATATGAGTTATTCTGCTTGTTACTTATGACATTCAAAGTTTTTAATGATGAATGAGAATCTACCATTTGGCCTAATGAATTCTCTTCAATCATGGAAATTGGTTGAGAAAATTTCATTCCAAATTGGTCTAACTTTCTTGAAATTGTAGCTCTTGAAATTGCTAACATAGTAAATGCATCAAGCAACTTGATTTGCTAACATAGTAAATGCATCAATTTCATGAAAATTGGCTATTTTCTTAAGATTCACTTTCTCAGAAGACCATTGAAAATTATTGGTAGCCATTTCTTCAATTAAAGCATAAGCATCATGAAATGGTTTTGACATCAATGAACCACCAGCAGCGGCATTGATAATTGATCTAAGAGATCCAACTAATCCATTATATAATTTTGAATTATTAACCAATCTGGTATAGCATGGTGTCGACACTTTCTTAAGAGTTCTTTAAATCTTTCTCATGCTTCGTAAATAGATTTCCCTTCAAACTGGATAAAAAACGTAATATCCTTTCTAAGCTTCGTAGTTTTTTATGGTATAAAATATTTAGTAAGGAATTTTTTGTGCTAAATCACCCTAAGTTCTGATATATCCTGGTGCTAACGAATTCAACCACATCTTAGCCTTATCCTTTAGTGAGAAATGAAATAACCAAAGTATTCTAACATCATCTGATACATCATCGTATTTAAATGTAGCGCACAATTCCAAAAAACTAGCAAGATGTAAATTTGGATCTTGAGTTGGTGATCCCCCAAACTGATTATTTGATATCATTTGGATAATAGTAGGTTTAAGTTCAAATGAATTAGCCACTACAGCAGATTTTTGAATACTACAATGAAGTACATCTACAGAAGGGTTGGCATAAACTACAGTAGGTTTTTAAATACTATAATGAAGTTCATCTACAGTAGGGTTGGCATAATCTCTTAAAGGTCTAGACTCTTGATGAATTTCAGCATTTTGATCATTTTGGTTTGTCATTTCTATAATTTTTTTTGGATTGTTCAAGATTTTTATTTTTTTTTATTTTTCTGATTTTTCTAACACTTCTCTCTAAACATGAATTACGCATACACTAACATAAAATAAAATAAAACTAAACACACAAAGTAAAATACAATAATTTAAGATTTAAATAAGACTTTCTAAAAATAAAAATTTATTTTTAAATCAATAGATTCTTTACAATTTTTATTGAATCATGCTTAATTTCCCTCTGAATGGCAATGGCGACAAAAACTTGATCCCAAAACTGCTTATATGAAACAGTATAATAATAATTCTGATTATATTTTTCACTTATATTTCTTTATCTCACAATAAAACCAAATACTTGATCCTAAAGAAAAATAAGAATTTAACTTTTAATTTATATGTATTGGGATACAACGCAAGTATACATATCGTTATCATGTAATATAGGCTTTTTGATTAAGACCTGAATATCGAACCTACAGGGAAGATACGAAATATGCACTTTTTGGAAAACTTTCTATTTTTAAAAAGATAATTATTTAAACTAAAGACATTTTTGCAGTAAAGAATGTTTAAATATTTTTGGTAATTTTAATATTTTTACAAAAACAGAACAAACTTAAAAAGATAACTTGAGTTTTTGTAGATGAAAAGCACTAAATATGAAAATTTCTTTCTCCGTATGATGAATCAATAATAAGTATAGGAATTCTGTTGTGGATGTATGCATATTGTGTTATGCCAGTTGGAGCAATAATATTCTTTACCCTTACTAGAGATGCTATAAAGAACATTAGCTAATTTAAAGATTGAAGAGTTTTGAAGACCGGCTAGGCAAGGAAGATACTAGCTCTCACTCTAGAGTTCCCTCGATTCCCTCCACCTGGGGGCTAACATCTCGTATAAGTACCTAAAACAATAAACCAAGTTGTGGGCTTTAACCTGTCACTTTAAAGTCCTCTAACTCTACACCCTTCAATGATTGTTTCTCTATTTATTTGCACTCAATCATATGAACTACATTCTCATTCATATAACCTCATGTGATTCTTTCCAATTATTGACTGAGACAATATCATTCTGGTTCTAACATGTTCTCATGACAAATTTTAACATCTGAATTGGCTAAATTAAGAAGTAAATGAAGTACATGGATTTAAATCATCACAACTTCTTCCAACATTAAAGATCAATCTTCCATCCAACTTCCATCCAACACTTAATTAGTTATCATTTTAAGAAGAAAGAAAAAAGAAAATTACTCAGAATCCACGGAGAAAACAAACCACACTTTAGTTTAAAAGTAGAAATCATTGTCAAACCAACAACAAGTCTCAATTAAAACCAGAAGTAGTCTAAAACAAAAGATAAAAACTTAAAGATAAAAACTTATCTCACTCTTGAAGTTCCTTTGAATCTCTTCTCTTTTACAACACTCTCAATATAAAACTAAAATAAAAACTTTGAATCTCAATATAAAACTAGAACTTTCAATATAAAACTAGAAATAAAAGAAGGATAAATATGTGGTGCCTAAAAATTTATCCAAATAACTCTCCAAATTTTGAACTTTTAAAACTTTTCCAGTACTTTCAGGACCTCTTTCAAAGTCCCAATCTTCTTTCTTTTATAATTCTCTAAAAGGTGCATTGGTATCTCTTCAAAATGCGTCTTGATTCGATGTATTTCCCCAAGAGATGCATCCTTTCGCAATAATTTTTGTCATGGTGATTGTAACAACCTATTAAGCCAATAGGTGCCTCAAAAACCTCTTCAAAATTCATAAAAACTGAATTTACTCATCCAATAACTGCCACTGGCACTTAAGCGTGAGGTCTCTGGCGCTTAGGCGTGGCCCTCTCTATTTACCCGGCACTTAGGCGCCAAAACACTTTTGCACATTTTTTTCCTATTTGCTCCAAATTTGAACCTTTTTTGACTGATTTAAGAATTTTTCACATTTTTACTTGTATCTGAAAGAAAAACACAAAAATACCTTCAATTAAAGTGCAATATCTCTAAAATAGGTATAGAAATGTGTCTAAAAACACTATATATTTTAGGCATATCATCCAGCTAATGAGATTGGCTTGCCTTGAGCCTCCAAAATGCTCCTACAAAAAATATGGTTAATGAAAATAAAATAAATTACCTAGATCTCTTGTGATCTACTGTCCACCCAGAACTGATCTAACTGATGCTTATGGGTCTGTTCATGTAACTCTGCAACAGTCGGCTCCCATACTTTCTCTCGTGTATGTCAGTGTAATGGAATAGTTAGCATACATTTAATGTAAAATAACATTTAAAACAAAAAAAGGTTTTACCAACCTTCTCTTGCATTCAGTATGTGAGAGCGCTACGCCGGTGTACTTTGAGGCCCTCATTCCTCCATATTTAAAGTGGTTATTTACCTTTACCCACGCCCTCTTTCTCTGATACTTGTTGACCTCAGTTTTGGTTGAGGCCTAATTTCCTCCTTAGTAGCCCAGGGTCTATCCATATGACTTTCCTGTTGAGTATTCCTAAAGAACTAGTAAAGGAACGCTCACCTTTAGAAACTCTAAACTCTTCTATACTCAATTTGAAGTTCCACATATTGGTCCAAACCTCTAACATTTAGTAGGTGGGGCCAGTATGGGGGAGCTCAAGGGGAGTCCCCATAGGACTATTTAGTCTTTGGGTGGACCCTGGGTGGTGTGGCCTTGGTCAGTTTCACACACACACACACACTTTATACCCCCCACTTACACTCACAACCTCAGGCTTTAGTCAAATATGCTTAGTTGGTCTTTTAACTCTCTGGGAAACTCATGTAGGTGGTCCCCTAAACCACTAGCCCTGGGCTAGGGTTTAGCTGAGACCAGTACATGGAGGACCCAAAGTAGGGAATTCTATTTGTCCATGGCTCAAGCAGGATGGTTGTGTGTTTGACAACCCCAATCCTACTAAAATCTCCAATTTAGTCTTTTTCCCCTAAAACCTACCACAATTTACCAAACTACACTTGAAAGCCCAATTTTGACTAAAAAACTTATAAATTATCCAAAATACTCAATTTTGTCCAAAAAAACATTTCAAACTCTTTTAAAACACCTAAATTATCCAAAAAAACACCACAAAATTATCATAATTACAAAAATACCCCTGGTGACCCAAACTGTCTCAAAAACCTTCAAAATCATTTTAAATGTCCCCAAAAATAATTTGGACCACTCCGTTGAGCTCAATTTGACTAATTTGACCAATTTTTATCCAAAAGCCCTAAATTTCCCTTAAAGGTCCAATTGCCCCAATTCACCCCAATGTCCACCAATTTGATCCAAATATTCCCCAATTTCAATTCGAAATTCAAATTCATCATGCCTAAAATTTATTGAAACCAAATTTAAGTTCAATTGGACCCAATTTCAAACCTAAATCATAAGCCCAATTCAAAATCCCCAATTTGACCCTAAGTCAGAATTTCACCAAATTGAACCCCCAAACCTATCCAATTGCCCTAATATGGAATCCTAAAATCTTTAAAACACTCCCTTACATCTGATTGAACACTCAATTAGCCTTGGTCACGCCCCAATCTCACTCAAATTCAACTTGGACCAAATCCCCCAATTTTTCCCCAACCTCCAAATTCCACCAAATTGAACTTCATAACCCCAAAATTTCTACTCAATTTGTATCCAAAACCCTTCATTTCAATCCCTTGTACTAATTTGAACCATCAATTGGGTCTAACAAAACCCCTAGCCCAATCCAAATCTAAGGCAACCCAAATGCACCCAAAATTGGCCATGAGCCAAAATCCATCAAATTGAGCTTCCAAATCAACTCAAAATCACCCAATTCTTTTTTAAACTTTATGTGATAATCAACTACACCATTTTAACCAATCAATTGAGCTCAATGCATTGACTAGCCAAACCCAACCCCAACTTTAAGCAAAGATGCCCAAAATTGGTCCCATGCTCTAAAGTTGACCAAACCAAATCAATTGATCAAGACAAAGCCATAACAACCACCCTTTTACCCTTATTGACCATGCTAGACCCACCTAGCTCACCCTACATGAGCCATGGACCAATGGTCCCTTGATTTAGGGGATCTCTTTCCATATTTTTCTTATACCAAAATACACTTTCCATTAGCCTTAACCATTAAGGGTTAATCATCATTAGCATCCCTCTGGTTCCCCTGACTCCTCTAGCAACCACCCCCAGCCCTGCCAGCCAGCCACATGCCTAGAAAACACCAAAATTGAGAGCCACCCCTTTTCCAACACTCCAAATTTGAACTCCTTGAGTTGGCTCACTCCAACTGGACACTTGTGTCACTCAGACCTTCACATAAGCAACTCTTTGCACCTAATGGCCAGCCATGGTGGCCTCTCCATCCCCCTTTATTTAAACTTCCTCTCTTATGGCCAAATAGAGAACTAACAAATTTCCTTGGAGAGACTCTATCAAATTGCTCTCAGTAACTCTCTAAGAATTCCTAAGCTCAAGCCCACCATTTTCCTCTTTTGAATCCCTCTTTGAGAGCTAAATTTTGAGTTCAAAATCCAGGGTTTTTTTGTCACTCAATCTAAACTCCAGCAAACTTCAAATTGACTCTTCCTTTAGCTTTCCTGAGCTAAAAGAAGAAGTTTTCCATCAAAAACCCCTTGTACCAAACACTCTAACCCACCTCTAGACTAAGGCCACTCCACCTTTTCACTGAACTCAAACTTGGACCATTCACAAGAGGAAAAGAACACATCCAAGAGGTTTGTTGGACTCTATTGAAGCTTTGACAAGCATCTAATTGAGGCCTCCCCTCTGAGATAGAGGTATAGCTCACTAACCCTAATTTTGAGTTGGGATCTCACCAATTATAAAGGGAACTTTCATTTCATAGCATTATAACAGTATATATGTGTTTTTCTTCAGTAGATGAAGTTGTATGAACAAACCCCATGTAATTTGGTTGAGTATCGAGAGGATCTTAGGGTTTGAATTTGAACGGTTCACGATATCTGGCAATTGGGGATGATGACCCACAGCCGTTTGATTGCACGTGTATCAGATGGACGCTGATGATGAAGCCAGACGAGGGAATAGAACATGAACCATGGGCCGCGTGGCAGTTGAGTTAGAAGGCGGTGTCAAATGGCAGAGCGACACGTGGTCTTTCGGAGCACCGTAGTATCCAGTCAACTCCACGTTAAATGGATTAGATAAATACCAGAACTTAGAAAATTTATATTTTTGTATAGAAAAATCATAAAAATAAAATAAAATAAATTGCTTGCTCAGTGAATAGAGGAGAATAATGTGGACCAAAATAAAAATTATTTGATGAGTCTCTGATTTTGATGAGTCTCTGATTTTGAGTCTCTGATTTTTAATTAATTAAATAGCCTCTTAGGTGTTTTAATTTTAATTGATTAAATATTATTCATCAAAACATGAAACTTTGGGAGTTCATTCCTCAAGGTAGAGGGGATGTTCTCTGATTTTTCCAAGGCCTGAGAGCATCTCTATGCATGTAACACTAATTTCCAAGCTTGGATGCCTATTTTGGTTTAAATTAATTATACAAATTAAAATATCACTTGAAAAATTATGGGATGAATTTTAAGGTTCCCTATGGTTAGATAAGCTTAGGAAAAATATCAGAATAGTTTGGATAATTTTGTATATTTGTACGACTAGTTAAATGCCTAAAACTTGTATTAATTTGTTTGAATTAAATATAATTTAAAAAATAATGAAATTAATTCACTCTATAAGGAAAAATCATGTTGACACACTATAAAAAAATTTGAAATTTAGGACATTAATTTTAAGTACTAAAGTTGACTTTCTAAGAAAAATTATATTTTTGAATAAAAAAAGTTATATTAAATTAAATACATTTTGAAAAATTATGAAAAGTGGTTTTTTGAGTTCGGTTTTTTGAGTTCCTTGGGTTTTTTGAGTTCCTTGTGACTAGGGGCATTTAGAAAAAATAAAAATTATTTTTAAGAAAATATTTCATTTTTAAGTTATGTTTTAAGTTAAAAATAATTAAATATAATAAAGAATTTCAAAATTATGAAAATGGTCTAAAATGTGCCTAATTGTTCCTTGATTACTTATGACTCATTAGAATATTTTTCTTAATTTTTCTAAATTAGTTATAAATTTTTAAAAGCTTTAAATATATTTTCCTTATTTTCTCATTACAATAATAAATGAAATATAATTTATAAAAATATGAAATTTGTTTCTTTGAGTTCCTTGAACTTAGGGAGCTTTAATAAAAATATAAAAGGTAATTTTCAAAATTAAAATATATTTTATACATAAATAATCACTAAAAATCATTAAACAATTATAATAATTAAAACAAAATCATTGAATTTTCTTCAAGTGTTCCTCTGACCTAGGTGAACCTCTAATAATTCTCTCATGACCAAAAATCTTATTTTGATTAATTAAATAAATTAATATTGAAAAATCCTATTTTTGAATTAAAATAATTATATGAATTAAATAAAAATCTAAGAGACTCGATCTTCTCCTCTCATATTTTAAATAACTCATGATTGAGTCTCCATGGAAATTTCAAGGTCATCTGAGTTTCATTTGATAAGTTATAAGATATGGAGCCCCAGAGGCAAAATTTTAATTTTAGAATTTTAAAACCTTAATTAAATTTTAGGATTAATCAAAGGGTAAATGGGTAAGATTGATTATAATAAAATCTCTTGGGTGTTTGAAATATGAAGGTCTAAGTGGTAGAAATCAATTTGCCATTCTTTTCATGATAAGGGTAAAGTTGTAATTTTGATAATTGTCATGATTTGGAAGATAATTCAATTAATATGATTCTAAGGTATTGGGCTCAAGTTATGAAGATAATAATTCACTCATTTAAAGCCCATTAATTATTGATTGGATGTTAAGTCTGATATTAATGAGGATTAGGACTTCATTTTACTTAATACTTAATTATTATAAAATCTTAATTATTATAAAATTATTAATTATTATAAAATTACTTTTAAAAAATACTAAAATCAAGAGGGCTTAAAAGTGAACTAGGTTTGATATGTAACAATTATCTTAGTTGGGATTAGAAAAGATGGACTTATTTTATTGATAAACACTTTCAAACACATTAGGCCCTACTTTAACTCTGCCATTAAAAGCCTCAATGACTTTGGACTTGCCTTATGGGGTACCCACTCATATAGCTATGAAATGAAATGTTAAGTGGCTATCTAACTTCCTTCATTTCTTGGGATAGTTGAAATATCAAGGTTCTCTGAGCAATGGGATAATTCAGTTTTGAGATGATTAATGGAACAATAGTAAGCCCAAAATGAACTTGAAACATTTCAAGGGATTTTAAAAGTTGTTTAGGGTCGTGTCCCAAAAATTTTAAGATCTCGTGGATAACATATCTACGCGTTAATGTAAATGGAGGTTACAAAAATTGGAGAGAAAGAGGATCCCCACTAAAAACAAAAAGAATACATGGCATCCTAGGGGTTTCTTTCTCCGCATTACAAATCCACACAAAAAAGAGAAAGAAAAGAAAGAAATAACTCCAAAAATACATGTATCAAAATTAAAAGTATACCAAACAAAAGTCGTATACCCCATCTTAACATGCACAAAACAATACAAAATTGGCTGTGAGAGTTGTAAAGCCAAAAAGTCTTCATTCAAGGTAGTAGGAGCCATCCAAGTAGCAAAATAAGTACAGCTTACCATCAGAGAGTAGAACTTGTAAGGAAAGACAAAAACAACATGGTGGCAGAGCAAAAGAGTAGTAATCCATATAAGGCAAGTGTCATTGTTGCTATTAGTAGAAGGAACCATGGGCCTCCAATAGAATCTCCTGAAAGGCAGAATATGAAAAAGGAGCCATGGGCCTCCACTAGAAGAAGAAAGTAAACTATTTAAAAATATGGAGCCATTGGCCTCCAAATAATGTTGGAGGATCAGTGGTAAAAGCCTAAACCACTGAACATACTCAAAGTTACTAAGGATATGCCAATTTCTATAATGAAAACTGACCTTGCCAGAGAAACAACAATGGAAGAGCAGTGGCAAAGAAAAAACAATCGGAAAACCATTAGAACTTCCCCTAAAAGGCTCAGTTAAAAACAACATAGAAGCCACAACTAGCATCCCCTTAACAAACCAAAATATGTGCCCCGTAATAATATAATGTAGTAGCTTACATGAAACATAGAATAAAAGAAAACCCACACGCTTCGTACTTAAAGCAAAAGGAGCCTTCTCAAGGCTCATCCTGAAACACATAAAATTTTCAATAGTGCACCCAATGTAAATAGATAAATGAAGCTCAAATAAAGCAGCTCTAAACATTTGAATAATCAGAAACTCTAACTAAAGCCTCCCAACCCATAAGCTGTTGAAATAGTAAGAGAAGAGCAGCATATGAACATTTTTCAACTGCCTAACCAAAACCAAAAGTTGGAGCCATGGGCCTCCAACAGTAATCGTAATGCTAAAAATATTGGAGCCATTGGCCTCCAAATGTCAAGAGTAGAGCAGGAAAAGAAGTAATAGTGCTTGCATAATTAGGAATCCATGCTTAAAGTATAGGTAAAAGATCCAACCAGAAGCTTGTTAATCTCATGAAGAAGGTATCGTAAACTGATGTGTAAAACAAAACCAATCCAGACAAGAAAAGCACCAATCCAGACAAGAAAAGCATTAACCCATCTTAAGGTGAAGGTCCAAAAGCATATAAGCATTGTAGTGTACCAACATGCAGTAACCTCAAACCAAACACTGTTAAGAAAAATGTTAAGCTCATATATAGTGTGCATCCAAAACATCAACATGAATAAGATTATAAAGAGGACTAGTAGGGTGTCGCCAATAACGATACCAAGATGCCCCTTTTTAGCTAACCAGTCAGCAAGCATATTTCCATCACTGTTAATGAAAGTATACTAAATAGCAAGATTAGATTTGATCACCATATTTTTAATTCGGTTGAGCAAGATCATAATATTCCATTGGGGCTTGAGCATACCCTTTAAGATGTGAAATAAAACTTGAGAATCAGTTTATAGAATGATATTAGAAAAGCCATAGGAAATTGCAATATGTAAAGCACCCAAGACAGCTCTTATTTCCGTCTCTAAAGGAGAAGAAGCAAGGCAAGGTGGAGTAAGGAAAACCAGGCATTTCCCATTAGCATCCCTGAACAAGCCACCAATCCCAACAATTTCTCCATTAAAGCTGCCATCAATATTAATTTTGGTTCAACCATGAGAAGATGGGGTCCAATTAATCAAAAATGATCTCTGACCGTTTCCAAGTTGAGAAGTATTATAGGAACAACCCATAGCCTTAGAGGCTTTAAGAAAGTTAGCAACAATGAGAGAAAGAAGGTTTTAAGGTGTATGAGGAGAAACCTCAAACTTATGGCTATTTCTACCCACCCAAACAAGCCAAAGAACAATCATAGGGAAGTAGAAAAGATTTTTGTGATAGTATCAGAGTTCTTCCAAGTTTGAAGAATACTTTTAAGGTGGAAATTAGAAGGCCATCGTATGCCAAAATTGCACCCAAAATGATGTCAAACTTCTCTTGCAAAATCACATTTATAAAATAGATGAGTGGGGGATTCGACCTCCTTCTTATAAATGTAGAAAAAAGAAGCAATCTTCAAGCCTTTCATTTTCAGAATATCATCACATCAAGGGGGAGGAAATTGAAATTATGGAACAATCTCCAAATAAAGAAAGAGATAGAAAGGGAGACAAATTGGTGCCAAATATATTTACTCCAAATCCACTTAGGGTAAGTGTATAAATTAGAGTATAAAATTTTAGTGATGGAAATAGTAGAGTGGAATTTCCACATAGGTACATCCCTAGAATCAGTTTTTAGTGGGATATTAGCAACTGAGGGAGCCTCGCCACCTAATAAAGACCACAATTTGGGTATGTTCCAATCTCCATCAATCCAGCAGTCCCTAACAAGAAGATCATCATCAGTAGTAGAGTGACGCAAGTTTGACAAAGGGGAAGAACCCTAGTGATCATTCCAAAAGGAAATATTCCCCTCTCCCACATCTCAAAAAATGAAAAGAGAAGCCACCTCATGAGCAAGGATGTTGGCTTTCCAAATTTTAGAGTCTCCAATTTTCCAGGAAACAATGGAAGGGTGAGTATATGTGCAATATTTATGATGAAGAAATTTAGACCATAGTGAATCCTGAGCTTTAAATTTGTACCAAAGTTTACACATATTTATGTCAATAATTTCCTTAAGGGTTTTAAAACAAATCCCCCTAGAAGTGCAAGGCTTACAAACCTTCTTCCAATTAGCCCAAATCTTAGAAGATCTATTCCCTCACCAAAGGAATTTGTTAAATAGAACTTTGAGAGTAGACTGGGTACTCTTCTTAATTTTCAGCACCTGCATAGAGTATAAAGCAATGCTACATAAAACACTTTTAGAAGAGTGAGCCTACCATCATTAGACAAAAAGGTATTTCTACAGTCTTTAATTTTGGATTTAATAGTGTCCACAACATCATCCATTTGAATTTATTTCTTTGTACCCTTTAGCAAGTTAACCCCAAGGTATTTAAGAGGAAGCTTTGCAATCTTACAACCAGTATAATCAAAGGCCCAAGTTTCATTGTTGTTGTTGACCTTATTGTCAAAGTAAATAGAGCACTTAGCCAAATTAAAGAAAAGGCTAGAATCATCTTGAAACTCTTCAAGCAACTTCATCATTGCTTTAATAGTAGGCTTACTGACATTAGAAAATAAAATGGCATCATCTTTATATGTAAGGTGGCTAATAACAATTTTTTGATTTATGAGAGTATTGAAAATGAGGATAAGTTTGATGTAACCTGTTTATAATCCTCGATATAATAAAAAAAATAATAAAAATGGTAGAGGATAGGGGATCTTCCTGTTTGATGAATCTAGAAGCAGAGAAAAAACACTAAGATTTGTCATTGATGAGAACGCTATAGTGGTTGTTAGCTAACCATCTTTTGATGAGGGAACAAAACTCCCCTTTGAAACCCTTAGCTTGAGGGATGTTAAGGATGAAGTCCCAACGTATAGTATCAAAAGGTTTTTTTATATCAAGTTTAAAGGCCATGTTACCTCCTCTACTTCTTATCAAGGTCTTCAATCAATTCTTGAGCAAGCAAAATATTATTTATTATATCTCTTTCTTTTATAAACACCTATTATTGAGGCGATAATAAATGTGAGAGATGAGGTTGCAGCCTTTTAATAATGATCTTACTCAACACGTTGGAGATAACAATAGTGGAAGAAATAGGACAAAAATTATCCCAAGTAATTTTTTCATGTCCTTTAGGAATGAGAACAATACAAGCAGAGCTAAAATAATTACCAGGAACTTCTCCCAAAAAGAAACTTTGAATAACATTTGCCACCTCATTTTTAATGATGTCCCAACACTTAACATAAAAGGCAGAGGAGAACCCATCAAGACCAGGGGACTTGTTGGAGCTTATGGACTTGAAAGCAGAGAAAATTTCTTCTTCATCAGGAACCTAGGCTAAAGAAACACTATTAATATAGTCAAAATCATTTACAAAAATATTAGAGTCAATAGGAGTGATGATAGGGTTATGTTGAAAGAGCTTCGTAAAGTATAGCTCAACACTATCCTCAATCTCATCCAATTTAGTTAAGGTTTGACCTTCCACATTTTTAATTTTTTGGATGTAATTCATGTTCCTTCTATGCTTTAAAGAGGCATGGATATAATTTGTGTTTTGATCACCAGTAGTGGAGTTGAGGTCCTTATCTTTTTGTTGAAGAAGAGCTTCCTCCATATTAATGGCTTCAAGTAAAGTCAAGTGAGCCTGAGCAGTAGAGTTCACCATATCTGGCATACAAATTACCTGAGATTACAAAAGGTCAACCACATTCTGAGCCTCTAAAACTTTAGTGTGTACAGTACTATAGACTAGGTGATTCCATTTTCGAAGATGAGCTGCTAATTTTTATGTAATTGCTAGAGAATATACTAAGTTGAGCCAGCACCATCGTAATTCTAAACCTGTTGCACAATACTAAGGAATGTATCATGAGAAGTTCAAACATTAAGAAATTTAAATTTGGAGATAGTAGGTTTATCAATAAAAGCTAGAGTAAGAAGAATAGAATTATGATCGGCATAGCTCAAATGTTGAACTTAAGAGATATGGAAATAAGTGAGAAAAGTTGAGTTCACCAGGAAATGATCAAGCCTTTGTTGGAGAAAACCTCATCTCCATGTCAAGGAAGAACCAGAGTATCCTAGATCAAATAAACCAGTTCTAGCCATAGAGTTAGAAAACTGATTAAGAAAGGAGATATTACTTCTTCCACCACTTTTTTTCTCAGAAGGCTTCATAACCATATTAAAATCACTGCCAACAGATAAACTATCAGAAATGGAACCACCCAAAATCTCGAGCTTCTGCCGATGTAAGAATTTGTCAGGTAGAAGAGAGCTAGCATAAACAAGGGCACCCCAACCATGAAATTGCTCCATCTGGAAATGCGTGTGAACAAATTGTTCCTCATCTTCAATGATGGATAAAGTAACCTTATGTTTCCAAAATACCCAAATCTTGTTATTCTTGTTACAGCAAGACTGAAAGCCTTTAAAGCAATGTAAGATCCCGCTCTTATTAACATGGACATGGGGCTCCAAGATGACAAAATAGAAATTTTGTGGACCCTATAAACATATTTAAGCCTATTAAAGGAGGAAGGGTCCGCCACTCCCCTAATATTCCAGACCATAATGTTAAACATTATGTCTTAGGCCTGCCCTTCTAGAAGATCTAGAAGAGTTGCCTAATTTTTCTCCCTCAGAATAGTAGGTACCTTCCTGAATAATATTGCCAACATTCAAGCTTGAGAGTTCATTGTTCCTTTTGGCCTTTCTTTTTGTATGTTATTGCACCTGCGAGTCACCCTCTAAGGAGGAATGGGCAAGCTAAAGAGGGTCTCCAGAGGCATAATTGGGTGCAGGATGAGGGGGACCTTGCTCATGATGTTGTCCTTGCTTGTCAACGATGTTGTATCCAACAAGACTAGCATTAGAAGTAGAAAGAACATTACCATGAAATACTAAGTGAGATTTAACATGCTCATAGGGTGTTTTAACAGTTGGTTCAACAATGTCATCATTCTCGTTAGCTAAGGATTGCGCATGGAAAGCCTCATCACTACCAATAGGTAGGGGGTGCACTTGTATAGCATCATTTAACAGGATATTTGTAGTTGGTTCAATAGTTGATTCATTATTTTGTAAATACCTCAAATTCTCTAGTTCTTTCTCTTGTTCAAAGGATTAGGTGGCACTATAATATTGTTGTCAGAAGGAGATTCAAGCCATTGGGTGCTTTGAGTTGAGGATTGAGACGAAAAAAATTAGAGGCATGGTGACCAAACATAGAACAATGTGTGCAATATGGGGAATGCCTTTCAAGTTCAACTGGCTGCCAATATCCCTGATATTGAGATCCAATCCAAATCTCATCACAAAAAGGGCTGAGTTATATCTCTTTCCACTAGAACACAAGCCTCAGAGGGTCAAGTAAGATAGTAAGTACCACTATCCATTTTTAAAGGTTTCCCGTAAGCAGCAGCAAGGGAAAGGAAAATAAAACTTCATGATTATAAAACTTCATGATTAAATAAGTGTAACTTTAACCCAGGAAATCAAATCCATACCGGTAAAAAAGGCAGTTCTAATTTTGGATCAAAATTAAAGACCATTTCCAGAATTTCAATACACAATTATCAATTCTCCTAAACTTTTTTGCAAAAAGCATAGTATAATCTTCATCATTCGCAAGTTGTATAAGGTTATGTTTACCATCCAAAACACAAATTTTCCACCAACCCTTCCATTTAATCAATACAAATTCTTTCCTAATAATATCCAATTTTAGATTCCCGTAAGAGAACTTCCCAACCAAAGCGAGGTAGCAATAGGAAGCCAAAATGTTGGATTCTACATCAGAAATAAACATAGCCAGTTTGCCATTCTTTTTCCTAAGCTTCTTAACAAAAGAGTTATCATCCCCAACCTTAAGAGAATCATGAAAGCCTTGAGGAAACATAAAGGAAACAGTAGAACCAGATGTCACCCGGCTTCCCTTTAAAACTGCTTCAACAAAGGAACGAGA
Organism: Phalaenopsis equestris; assembly: GCF_001263595.1. Lineage (NCBI taxonomy): Eukaryota > Viridiplantae > Streptophyta > Magnoliopsida > Asparagales > Orchidaceae > Phalaenopsis > Phalaenopsis equestris. The sequence goes on along the minus strand of NW_018165245.1, from coordinate 278,581 downwards.
GGGCGGCATTTTGAAAAATATGAGAGAACAAAAAATGGAAACCAAACAGTGGAAAGATCTCACCAGCCATGGAGCAAAGAGTGGAGCATGAAATCACCAAGAATGCCAAAGCCACAAACCATTAATTAACCTATAAAATGTTTATTTTGCTGTATAGGTAGGACAAGCTGTATATATATATATATTAATAAAAGAGCAACTCGTGGCTTCTTACGCTTTAATATAAAAGAAGGTTACAAAAAAAGGGGATGGAAAGAGGATCCCTGCTAAAAAAAAAAAAGAAATACATGAGGTACTAGGGATTTTCTTCTCTCGCATTACAACTCCACACCAAAAAAAGAGAAAAGAAATTAAACCCAAAGTTACAAGTATCCTAACAAAATGTATACCAATATAAAAAAGTATACTCTAAAAAATACTCGTAAAAGCTGAGCAACAAAGGACATTCCAGTTGTAAAGCCAAAAATGCTACAAGTACAGCATCAGGAGTCTGCAGCGAGAGCCCCAAAAGATCAAGGTGAGTACAACTCGAGACCTGTAAAAATGACATGTCCAGAAACATAAAGGTAACCAAGTGGTAGAGAAAAAATATAGTAGGCATTAAAAACTGAGCTGACTAAGTGTTGTAGAAAATGTAAAAACCATGGCATCCCTGATTCCAATAGACCCATCTAGAGAACAGAAACCATAAGATAAAGAGAAGATAATTTCTGAAGGGGCCACCAACTGAATAAGAAAGTAATGCCTTCGAAATTGTGGAGCCATGGGCCTCTAACCAATACCAAGAATAGGTAAAAGGACAATAAATATGCCAATTCCAAACATCAAAACCTTCCCTAATACCACCACACAAATATCCAGCAAACCTAAAAAAGGAGGCCGCCACAGGTAAAAAAATAAGGCCACAAAATATATCCAGCAATGAGGCAAGTAGACTTTTTGTATGAAACATAGTGAATAAGTCCCAATCGATTAATAAAAAATTTCCCAATCTCCCATGAAAAAACCAAGCAGCTCAAAAAGTCCCCATCCATACTATTAGTAACGCCAGAAGTGACCATGTGTAGGCTAAATAAAACCCCCATTGAGTTTCCAATATAGCACCATAGAAAAATATATAAAAGAAGCTTAGCTAAAGCAAGATGTGGCATTAGAAAAGTTTGAATAACCATCCCAAGATTTCCAACGCCCAAGCTCTAAAAATAAATGCAAAGCATATATCTCGTGTAGAGAAACCATTCTACCAAATTCTAGCACCAACAAAAATCAGAAGCCAAATACCAAACATCACGCAGCTTCCATAATTAACAAAATATATAACATTGAGCATTAAAAGCATATATAAGAAATATGATAGGAAATCGTAAGACCTCAATACTCATAAAGGAGAAACCAAAAAACCAACAGCCAACCAAACCGTAAGACAAACTCCCATGCCCAAGGCCAACATCCACCACACTAAGGCCATATAAAAGCGACATCCGAATAAGTCTATAAAAAGGGGAGGGGAGGAGTGATTCCAATGATAATACCAAAATTTCCTTTCTTAGCCAACCAATCCGTAGGAGCATTACCTTCTCTATGAATAAAAGAATACTGCGTAATAATATGAGAAGTGGCAATGAAATTATTGATCCTGTTCGACAGTGTTACAAGATTCCAGGGAGGTTTAATTTACCTATTAAAGTATGAAATAAAATTTTTGAATCAGTTTCCAAGATAATATTTAAAAAACCAAAAGAGATTGCCACATGCATAGCTGCCAAAACAGCCATAGCTTCAGTTTCTAGAGGAGACGAGGCAACGCAAGGGGAAGCACAATAAACAAGGCACAGTCCATTTAAGTCATGAAACAAGCCACCAATCCCCGCCATATCACAAAAGAAACTACTATCAATATTTACTTTGATCCAACTATGGGAAGGTGGTTTCCAATTTAACAAAATTGGTCTCCTACCAATACCAGGTTGAAGCAAAGTATTGGCACCACCAGCAGCTTTAGCCTCTTTGATAAAGTGAGCCACAATAAGAGCAACATGAATAATTGGAGTGTGAGGAGATTCTTCAAACTTATGGCTATTTCTAGCCATCCAAATGAACCAAAGAACAGTAATGGGAAAACAGTAGAGCTTGTTTTGATAATACTAAAAAAGTTTCCAAATTTTAATAATATTTTTAAGATATAGATTAGGAGGCCACCGAATACCAAAATAACAGCCCAGCATATGCCAAACATCTTTAGCAAAAGAACATTCATAAAAAAGATGATAGGGTGATTCAACTTGTTTCTTACAAATATAGAAAAAGGAAGCAATTTTTAAAACCTTCATTTTAAGGATATCATCAAGAGAAAGGAAATTGTGAAACAATCTCAAAAGAAATAAGGAGATAGAAGGTATGAATTTATCGTTATTTATTTCTACAAAATATTATAATTGCATGGTTATGCACTTTACTTTACCTGCAAAAATCAAAACCATTTTCAAAAAGTAATCAACATTTTCAAAATCTAAAAAAAATTCTTTCAAAGGTAATCATAAATCCTTTAAAAAATCACTAAACTTAAAACGTCCTCCCTTGGAAAATTTAACCCACGATTGCTAACAAGATCTCCCCAGTTTAAATAAGTGTAACAGCTTGTATAAGCTAAGTTCAAAATAAAATAATGGTACCGGAATGAGGGAATCGTGGCATCCTAACTAGTGTCGCTCTAATCAACTTTAAACCCCCGACCCGCCCCATAACTATAAAATATTTGGTAAAACTTTTTGAACCTTAGACTTTAGGGCTGTTACTTCATCTAGGAGCTTGGAGCTAACTTTGTGGGCAACAATCTACAATAGAAATCTACAATAGCGCATCTTTCCTTAGAATTAAATAACTAAGTCATAGGACTTCGAGGTCATCTTCCTAGTGCAACATAAATCCTCACTTTATTTTTAGGCATTTGTACAACTCTGTTATTCAATTTAAGCCATACCTCACCTTAGGTTCCAAGATTGTAGTTTGTTACGACATAAATTCTCATATCTTCCAGGCTATTTGTATGAATGTATCATGCAAATGTAAATCCTACTTAATAAAATTGGCGGGATGTAACATTTAAATAATTTTTCTTCTTGAAACGAAAGCCAAAACATATGATAGCTTGGAAGTCACCGGGGTTCTCCTCAGGATCTGAGACAACCCCTAGTTCCTCTTCCTTTGGATTTCATAATAATTTTCCAAATTTGAGTCATTACCATTTGACACTCCTTTGGTCAGATTTTTTGAAAACTCCTACCCCCTTGAAATTCTTGAAGACAATATTCTCTGATCTAAATCAAGAGTTTTCTTCGGTGACTTCAATTATATAAAATGCAATTAACTATATGGGCTTGCCCTTTTAGGAAACTTTAAGAACCCAGCTTAATATAAACTCTATTTAATTTTGTATATTAATTAGGGGAACTTGTCGGTCAACATAAAAAATGGTTTTTCGTATATTTAAACAGGTGTCATAAATTCTTTAATTTATTTAATTAAGCCTCACTAGTAAGTAATGTGTCTAACCCTCAGGATTGGTGCACTTTTTGTAGTGTTAGGCTCATTTATTTAAACTATTATCTATATGTGATCGGTTCGGTATCATATTTTCAAAATTAAAAGTATTATTTTCAAAATTATTTATATAAATATTAAATTACATGTTTTTTTGAAAAGAGCAACCAATAATTTCTGGCTACTCCACTAGGGAATAGTTTCTCTCTCCATTGTGAGCAGAGAGCCTTCTCTTCATACATCGGTAACGTGTCCATGTCCCTTATGGACCAGATTACCCTTCTTTCGTTGACATGCTTCACCCATTTCTTTCTTGGGTAAGTATGGTCAAATCTTTCAAACTTCAGGACCGTCTGTTCAATCTCCTTTGAACAGAGAGGTTCAAGAGTTCATTGGGACTTTTATCTTTGTGTGGGGTTGGATCCCCGATAACTATGTTGGGGAACTCATTTCACCTGGGTGATGTGTGTTGTAAAGTTGGTCCCGCATTAGTTCCTAACTTTACTTTTCTCCTCATTTCTTTTCGGGTTTGGTTTGTTGCTTTTGCAAATTAAGTCAAATTGTTGCATTCTTTTTCTTTTTTAACCTTTCCCATTTAATTAATTAAGTTTTTTCACTTTTAATTTACCTTACTAAATCTTAAGGCCTTCAAAAACTAAAATTAAATAAAAATAAGAAAGACTTGCCCAGTCCACAGAGTGACCCTTATTAATTTTTAGTGTTCACACTAGAATAGAATACTAGAATTACAAGGTATTGGCCAAATAATAACCCCAGAACTTTCTTTTTGAATACTGCTACAATTGTGTTCCCGACACTCACTTTCTCCTGTAACTTGCCGGCAAGTCGCGATGCCATCAATGTTGCCCCCACCATCAAGTTTGGAGATGGATTCGACAAACTCGAGGTCATACTTAGAAAGGCCCCATTTTTTGTCATTAAAGTCTCTGCTCTTAAAGTACATGAACCGTCTGTTGAGTTTAACATGAACTATCCTCAAGATTTCCCTTTTTTCAAGAAGGTGAAGACTACTGCTACCCTGACACCTGTCAAGTCTGTTGTTCTCTCATCAATTCGCTCAAGAGTTGTTACACCTACCACCGTTGGATTCATTGTCATTGTGCCTACCGTGTAGTCTGACAAAGGAAATGAAGTTATGTATGTTGAAGACACAGTTGAAGGATTTATCATCCCGCCATCGGCATTTGAAATCGGGTCTAGTTCAAAGTCTGTACCATTAACAAGGTCATAAAGAAGAAATCGTAGTCCAAGGATTCGGAGGGCTACTAGAGACTGAGTTTTATAGAAGATATCTATTGATGAGATTCCTCACCAGGAGGAACTCGAATTACTTGAGACCTCTCTACTTCTGCGAGGGAGTAGGTTTTACCCATTAATGGGTACTAATGGGTACAAAATTATTCATAAGATTGTTGTTTTTTTTACCATTACTTTGTGATCGAGACGAGGAGAGGGAGAAACCCAATCCTATCACCAAAGTCTGTACAGTAGTTCAACGATTGGCTGTCAAAGAGGGATGTTCAGTTGTTGAGCTGCTCCCCAAATGAAAAAAGGAATTTTGAAGGATGTTAGATGTGTTTGACCTTCTCAAAGATCAGCTGAAGTTTTGTCAGCTTGCAATCCCGTCAGAATCTATCTAGGAAGCCGAGTTGGTACTGCTGTCATTACCACTGATTTTGTCACCACTACTGTTCCAAGTTCTGGACGTTGATCGGCCAAGTAACATTTGGGTCCAAGGATACTACTAGTTCTTTCTCATAAGAATGTTTTTGAAAAGGAGAAAGTAAAGAAGTCGCCCAGTGTTGTATTTGGTATGTACCGCAGGGGATATGCCTCTCTCTGATAAACCGACGCCCCTATTGAGACACCCCGTCTCAATACATCACTATCAAAGAAGAGGTATGGGTAACTAAGGCTGTCATACCATTACAGTTTGATGAGCCTGTAGGGCAAGAGTGTGAAATGAAGAAAGAGTCTAAGGTATCAAGTGTCATTACAGTTGTTGCTACCGAGTCGATGTATAAAGGGAGTAGGTTCAGGAGAGTCTTCCGGATCTCAAGATAATCTCAGAAAAAATAATTGAAGAAATAGTTGAAAAGCCATGGTCGAGATTTCTATGTTAGCCAAAGAACATGGAGTAGCTATGGATTATGAAGAATTCAATTTAACAATACCTCAATGAGAAGTTTATGGATATTAATGCCATCCGGACTAGAGCTGCTACATCTGCGTGTGAAGCCCAGTCACTTATGGAAGAGAACACCGTCAATGATTTTCTAAGGGTTTTTTTACAAAGAGACAAGCAGAACAGCTAGATGGAGAAAAGGTTGGAGTAAATTTTATCCACCATGAGTTCCATGGCTACAATGCACTGACAATCATAATCGCAGCAAATGGCTTTGTCAGAGGGCAATCAACCTGAGATAATTCACATTACTAACGAAAGGAGAGAAGTTGCTTCCACCAATAGAGAAAACCAACAAAAGAAAGATTCCACCCAGAGTATAATACCACAGAAAGAGATCAAGTAGATGGTAGAACAACAAGTTCAAGAGGCTTTAGCCTAATCTAGGGGTGGTGCACCAATTTCAAAGGGTAAACTTTACCTGAAGGTGTTTGATGTCATGCCCTACCCTAAGGGTTTTGTGTCACCAAAATTTAAGACGTTCGATGGGCTTGCAAATCCCTGCTAGCTTATATCTCATTTTTAAGCCAATTTTTACAATGTCGGAGGTAGTGAAGGCTTGCTCTTCTGTTAGTTTGTTAGCAGCTTGTCAGGGATAGCATTTAATTTGTATGTCGAGTTGCCCAATGGATTGGTAATAACATTTTTTGAGTTGGAGCACTTGTTTGTGAAGAGATTTACAGAAGCACAACATCATGTTACTATTAGAGATCTCATAGTGGAAAGGCAAAAGCCTAACAAGACTTTGGTGGATTATATCTTGAGATTATATCTGGTGGATTATATCTTGAGGTGGAGAAACCTAAGCATGAAATGCAAGCCTCAGTTAAAGGAACAACATTCAATTAAAATTCTACTAAAACGCATTCATGGACCGGTAGATTTCATGCTTAAGGGACTCACCATCAAGTCCTTCGAGAAGCTGCTAAGTAAGGCTAGCAGTCAACAAGAAGAACTCAAGCACATGGAGTCCCAGGAAAAGGTTGACAGGCCCAGACAACCAGGGTATTCAAGAAGAGTCTGGAACAGTAGCGACAACTGATAAAAAGAAGCAACCAATGAGGATTCAGACTGAGCATTATCATCAGAGTTCCCAATAGTTATCACAACATATTCAGCCTCAGCAGCAGTAGCAGATGAAGCAGTATGGCCAATTTAGCCAGTAGTTATACCAGAGAGGATAGTACCAGGCAGATGGCAGGCGGGGTTCAACTTTTTTAGATCAGATGAAAAAAGTGTATTTTTTCTAAGATAAAATTGTGCCAAAGATGTTCAGAAAATTAATGAAGAAGCCAGAGTTTAGATTACCAGAGCTAAATAAGCTAGACAAAGTTGACAAGAATGATCATCCCAATTTCTGCCCCTATCATAGGATGTTGAGACACACAATAGAGGGTTGTTTCAGTTTCAAGGATTGGCTAAGAGGAATCTTAAAGAACAAAATATAAAAATCCCAAAATAATATTTAAAAAAACTTGAAAGAGGTTCTATAAATAGATTTTTTATCGAGGAAAGCACTTCGATAGATCTGTATTCAGAGGAAGATAGATGGAGCACAGTTTGGAACAAATCAACCAAGAAGATATTGGACCAGATTCAGACTGCATTAGTATAGGAAGCCATCCAAAGTCTACAGCCTACCCAGCCTGCGTTAGAGATTTCACCAGAGAAATCACCATAGATGGAGAATAATAAGAATGTCATCATAAAGGCTGATAGTGTGGGGGGGTAGGATAGGGGCTGTCTCTATTAGATTAGTTGTCTCAGATTTGAGGAAGAAAGTCCTCAAACCCCTGACCATGTATGATTATCTCTTTGCCCCACTAGGGTCTTTTAAATATAATGATTATTATTTTAGCTACGTTCTAACTCTCTCTAGTGATAACATAACTGACTTTGGCCAATCTAACTCCAATCTTGATTCCTAAATTGATCCTCATATCATATTTAATCCCGATGAACATGCCAATAAGAATGAAGAATATATTGACAACACCGGTTATGATAGCGCCGGGAGTGAGGAACCAGTCCTCTAATACCACGGTGCACCGCTTGCCATCAACTTGGATTTCTCCAATGTAGAAGAGACACTGGAAGTTTTGTCATCAAAATCGTAAGAAGAAGAAGAAGAGATCACAAAGGTTAACTTGAGAAGTGGGAAGGTATTACCCTTTAGAACAACTCCAATGGATAAATGAAAACAAATAATCACTCGAGAAGAGCCACCTCCACCTCCACCAGTAGAAGAGACAAATAACCATGTAAAGATTATAGGATTGTATAAAGTGAATTATAACGTACTTGCTCATCGTAGAAGGTTTCTGGCCAAACTAAGAATCTATGACACTCTGATCATGTCAAAGGAGATGAGAGTGTCTTTGGTTAGGGCTTTACCTGATCCAAAGATTTTCTTAGCTCAGTTGGCCAGCACATCCTCGAATGAAGTTTGTTTGTTAAATGAACAGCTCTGGGATAACCTTCACAGATGAAGACTTGTTGCTCGGCACCACTGACAATACCGCCCGCTCTTCATGTCATTAGTTTTGGTAGATTTGTGTTGTTTAAAGTTTTGGTAGATCCGCGAGTGTCACTCAACTTAAAGAGTCTACAGATGTTGACATACTTGGATATTGATGCTCAGAAGATTACATCTGATAAAATAATGTTAAGAGGATTCAACTAGAAGGGAGAAAGAGCCCTTGGATTTATTATGTTGTTAATGAAAGTTCAAGAGCAAGTAACAACTGCAAAATTTCATATCATTAACACAGAGACCTCTTTCATTGCTTTACTTGGTCAACCATGGATTCAAGGGCATAACATGGTTCCTTCATCTCCACACCAGTGCATCAAGTATTCTAAAGAAGAAAAAGAACATTATATCAAGGGAGAGATTTATAACCATTTCCAGTTCATGAAATGGGCATCCACGAAGACGTTGCCTATTACGCACCTCCAAAAATGACTATCTTTTCACGTGAAGTCGTGACGAATGAGATGGAAGATTCAGAAGGATCATAAGAGCAAATTCATTCAACTCTGATTTAACGATCTACAATCATTTCTTCACAACGAGTTGGTAGAGGTTCTTTTAGCCCACGCACCCGAGATCAAGACCAGGAACGTGGAAGAAAAAGAACCAAAATGATTGTAGAATGGACTAGGCCGACCATTAGCATTGATATGGAAGAAAGCTCTAAGGAAGAAATGATGATGATAAAATAGAAGAAGCCTCAGTTTGAGATTTCTTTGAAAGATGTGGAGAAAAATTAATACGAGTTGATGTAAGATCGGATCAACCACTACGTGTGTGCCATAACCCTTACTCTGATCCGCCCTCAAAAGGTTAAGAGTTTAGAGTTCAAGAAAGTCTGTAGCATTGGTTTGAAGTCAACTAAATTTTATCGTGCTTCCCCTTCTACTAGTTCTAAAATTCATGTAAATTTAGAAGAGTATTCTAATGAATTAATAAAGTTACCTTTCGATTAATTTTATCCTTGTGTACAACAGTTAATTCAACAGAGATACATGCCAAAGAAATTGCGAAAGGATAAGCAACAACTCCTTAAAAAATTGTGAAATGTTAAAAGTTGAGCTCCTAACTTGAAAGAAGGTCTCATATTTGGTACGATAGGACCAGTTGATGATTCAAAATTTTTCATGTTTGTTACTAGCGAATTAGAAGAGGATTGCCTTGATGTGGAGGACAACTTTAAAGATCAATCGATGAATGATGCTCCACCAGAATTTAAGGAAGAGATTAAGTCATAGTTGATGAGTTAAGGAAGTTAACCTCTGGATTGAGAAGCAACCCTGACCTACCTTCATAAGTTTGCTACTTGGTGAGGAAGAATCCACAAAATTCATAAAGTTATGGTTAGAATTTAAAGATTTCTTTGCTTGGAGCTATGATGAAATTTCAAGGCTATCAACAAAAGTTGTAGTTCATAAGCTTGGGGTGGACAAGAATATGATCGCAGTGAAACAAGCTCCAAGAAGGATGCGCCTAACAAGTCATTGTCGAGGTGAGTAAGTTAATAGACGCCAACTTTGTAAGAGAAACGCATTACTCGACATAGTTATCCAACATCGTGACATTTAAGAAGAAAAATGGACAAATTCATGTATTTTTTGACTTCAGAGATTTTAACAAAGCATGTCCAAAAGATGAGTTTCCACTATCGATACTAGAATTAATGGTGGACATCGCATCGACACATGGCACTTTCTCCTTCATGGATGGATTGTCAGGATATAATCAAATTAAGATGGCTCTATAAGATGTAACACTTAGAGATTTTAGGACACCGATATGAAATTTTTGCTACACAACAATGCCATTCAGGTTGAAGGATGTCGGAGCAACATATCAACAAGCTATGACAAAGATTTGTTATGACCTCATCCACAACCAAGTGGAGTGCTACATGGACAACTTTGTCATAAAAAACAAACAGAGAATAGAGCACTTATATGATTTGAGGATTATGTTTGAATGATTACGGTAAAATAATCTCAAGATGAATCCCTTAAAGTGTGCCTTTGGCATCATCTCCAAGAACTTTCTAAGATTAATTGTTTGTTATCAGAGAATTGAGATCGACCCAGATAAGATTAAAGATATCTTAGAAATGTCTCCTCCCAAAAACTTGAAACAGTTATGTTCCATCCAAGGAAAGTTGGCATATCTGAGACATTTTATTTCTAATCTCTCATGTAGGTGTCAGCCTATCTCGAAATTAATTAGAACGGACTTCAAATTCTTTTGGGAAGAGAAATGATAGTGCACCTTTGAGGACGTTAAGAAATATTTAACAACACCTTTTATTTTGGTAGCCGCTATCCCGGGAAGACCACTGATACTTTATACTGCAGCCTTATATGACTCTCTCGGAGCCCTATTAGCTCAGGCCAACAATGAGGGTAAGGAAAATTACTCTACTACTTGAGTCACCATCTAATACCAATGGAGGTAAGGTATATAACTATTGAGACATTATCTAGCTCTAATATTTTCCACTCAAAAGTTAGATATTATATGCTTTCTCATAAGATCACCCTTATTTCAAAAATTAATCCATTGCAATATTTGATGATCAAACCAACACTTTCTGAATGTTTAGAAAGGTGGTTGATAATTTTATTGCAATTTGACATAACTTTTGTTCCTCTCCGCACTATAAAGGGAAAGATTTTAGTGGATTTTCTAACAGCACACCCACTTCCATCTGAGTCCCCTCTCAACGAGGATTACCGGATGAGCAGATACTACAAGTAGAGGCGTCCAGTGCCAGACATTGGGAAATGTACTTCGATGGAGCTTTGTCAGCCAGAAAGGACAAAGGATCATAGATAGTTATACTAGGCAAAGCAGGAATCAGTTTGATTTTCATCAAACCAGATCAGGGTATGTTGAGATTCTCCTATCATCTGACAGAGCCATGCACAAATAATGAAGCGAAATATGAAGCACTAATCACCAGATTGGAATTAACAATTTTGATGGACATAGCAAATATTATCATCTATGGCGACTCATGACTTGTCATTCAACAAGTCACCAGATAGTACAAAATCTTGAAGCCAATAATAGCATAATACCATTAGTATACAATGAAGCTACTGGAATAAATCCTTAGTGTAACCCTATATCAGATTCCTTAGGGAGATAATGCCCATGATGACACTCTAGTGAAACTTAGTGTGTCCATCGGAGGATTCCATTGATATTACAATGAAAGGAGGCCAAATTTTGTCAAATATTGACCTCGACAATCTACATAAGCTCTAAAAAGAATAAGAGATGGTGATTGCAGTAGTTTACATTAACGAAGATTGGTGCAAGCCATTAATAGAATATTTGCAAATAGGAAAGCTATCAAAACATAAGTCTGAAGCATATCACATCATAGAAGAGCTATGCCGTATGCTCTAGTGGGTTATTTCCTCTACAGGAGATCATTTGATCCGATGTGGCTGAGATGTCTAAGCAGAGTTGAAGCACAAAATATCGTCAAAGAAGTACATATCGGATTATGTGGAGCTCACTATTCAGGGCCAAAGATGATAATGAAGATTAAAAAACTTGGATATTATTGGCCAGCAATGATATTCGATTACATTGATACGGCCAGAAATTGTCACCTTTGTTAAGTGCACGGGGTGGTCTTGCACCAACCTCTAAATGTGCTACATCCACCCGGTTACTCGTGGCCATTCAAGTGTTGGGGCACAAACATAGTAGGTCCAATAGACCACCCTTCATCTTCTAAGGGACACAAATTTATTCTTACAACTACAATTTACTTCTCCAAGTGGGCAGAAGCAGTGTCGTTACGGGAGGTTACAACACATCACATTCTTCAATCCTTCAAGAGTCAGATTGTATACCATTTTGGAGTGTTGTGCAAGATTATTTCAGATAATGGGTCAGCCTTCAAAAGCACTAAGATCAACAACTTTGTCAAGCGACATGGAATAGATTGGAATAGATTGGAGATACTCTTGGAGATACTCAACAATTTACTATCCCAGAGCAAACAGCCTGGTCGAGGCCTTCAATAAGATGCTCATGCAAATTTTGATGAAGTCATTGGATGAGATGCTCATGCAAATGTTGATGAAGTTGTTGGATGAGAAGAAAAGAGGATGACATGATTAATTATTAGAAGTTTTATGGTCCTACAGGACGACATTTAGAACTCCCACTCAATGTACACCCTACACACTTGTATATGAGTTTGAGGTTGTACTACCGTTAGAAGTCTAAATAATTTCTCAGAGTCTTCATCACCAATCATATTACAACATAAGAAAATGCAAAGTCAAACTTGAGGAATTGAAAGGTCTCGAGGGAAAATGATTAGAAGCACAGCAAAATTTAGAACTCTACCAAGAAAGGATGGTGCAAGCTCATGAAAACTTAGTCCGTTTGAGGGCTTTCAAAGTTCTTGATCTTTTTCTCATTCTCAGAAAACCTATTCTTGCACACTGCAAGATAGGTGGAACATTCAAACCAACTTGTGAGGGACCATTTGTCTTAAAGAAGGTCTATTCAGGAGGATCTTACCAGCTGGTGGATTTCCTAGGCAAGAGGCCTATGTTGTTGATTAATGACCGATATTTGAAGATGTACTACACAATATTATACTACTTTAAATGAATTTTTAAAAATGTTACTTATTCTGGGGATGTTAGGTTGGCCAGCGTTTGTGACTAAGTTCAAAATTTTGTAATAGAATTAACCTCAATAAGATGAAAATTTAAATTTTGCTACCTTAATTTCCTTCATTTTAATTTTTAAATTTCATTAAATTAAAATAAATAAATAAAAGACTTGTACTTGTATAATTCAAAATTCATTTAATAACTAATTTGTTATTATTCTTGTTCATTCTAAATTTTAGCGCACTGAAATTTTTTCTATCTTCTGCAGAAAAATGTCGGGGAAGAAGCTAATTTTTGCCTTTAACGATGGCTTGAATCTCACACAAAATGAAGAAAGAATAGCCCAGGGTGGCATCGTGAACTTTGAACTGGACTACGGTCAGGTCAATGTAGCTACAAGGGTCCCCTGATGAGCATAGCCAACCGTCAGGGATAGAAGGGTTACCATCACTGCTCAGAATTAGTACTAAGGAAGGCTCCTCACTAAAGAGGAAGAAAGCAAAGAAGCTACAACTTCCAATAGAAGGAACCAGTAGTTTATAGCCCATGATCAGCGCACCGACAGGAAACTTGGTTAGTGTTGATGAAGAAAGAGTACCAAATGTGACACTTAGAAGGGCACGACACTGTAACGTCAATCGCCGTAAGCATAGAGCTTTACTATGTCAGAAGAGAAGACATATAAAAGAAGTAGAGGTGACACTTACCTTGATTCCTTACGAGGAGTTCTATAATCCATGCATGAGGGAAACTTCTACGGGTCCACCCGTCAGGGAAGATGAGTCTGAGTTTGTCACAAAGCCGACACTACCAGAGATTCCATATGAGCTTTGCATGGGTTTCCCAATGTGAAACACCGAGATTCCAAGACAAGCATCAATAGCAGGGGTATTTGTGGAGTGCCCATGATGTAACGACCTCCAATTAGAGCTTTACTATACCTTCGAGAAATATACATCTGCTGACATAGGGTGACGGTAGGCCGAGCACCAAGATACGGAGTCAAACATCCCACTGTATATAGAGCCAACATAGATATTATTTTCTACGGAGATTGAAATGGGCAACCATCTCCAACAACCACTAAGCATTCCTACCGCAGAGTTAGAAAGGATGAGCAGAGTCAAGAAAATAGAATTTGAGTTTTATGAGAAAATTTAAGAGAAATTCGTTAACATATTAGAAGGTCTAGAAATGCACACAAGGGTTCTCTACTAAAGTGATGAGAGGAGGATTCTTGAAGGTGTGTTCAACTTGAGGGACAGAGGTTGGGTCGGCCTGTTAATGAAGAAGACCTACTAAGAGCCCCAGAAATGGATGTTGAGCAAGGGAAGCATTGCAGTTCAATGTGGTTGTTGTTATAACTTTATAAAGGACAGGCTAGGGAACCCACTGGGTATCCTAAGATAAGTTGAGGTTGATCCCCTACCTTCCATGTTAAAAAGGATGATTAAGAGAATGGTCAGGTGGAGCATACTTTCGGCAGATTGCATCCCAAACAACTGTGATACACAAAAATAATATTTTATTTTAAGTATACATTTCATGCTTATTTTTGGTGATACTACACTTTAAAGAAGGCGTATTTTCATGTTTTTTGTTGCAGGTATATCAACATTAGGCATTTGGAGCAAAAGTAGCAAAAACGATGACATTTGGAGCCAAAATAGTAAATTTTGGGAATTTTGGCACCAGATTGGCGCAAGAAGTGCCATTTTTCAGAGAGCTAGTGCCAGATTAGCATCGAAAGTGCCATTTTATAGAGAGCTAATGCTAAATGCACCAGATTCAGCGCCTGAAGCTCCAAAACCCAAAACAGGGCTAACTTAGGGAAGCTGGCACCAGATGCGCCAGAATTGACGCCAGAAGCGCCAGAGACAACTTTGAGCTGATTAAGGCAGGTCAGAAAAAATTTGCTTGAATTTTTAAAGGGAAACATGTGTTAAATACCCCTTGGAGTGATTCAATGCATCTAGACACTTTATATGTCTCTTGGATAAATGGACATGTCTTTTGAATTCAAAAGAGTTTACTTTTGGATAGAGCTTTGGAGGGAATTTTGATTTCTTTTTGGAGGGAGGAAGCCTTTAATAAAAGAGAGGTTTTGAAGAACCAAAAGGAGGTGGCGTGTAAGGGGCATGAAAAGAGAGAGAGAGAGAGATAGTCAAGAGCTTGAAGGTTTTCTTCAATGATAGTAAGAGAAGAGGGAAGGTGAGAGATTTCTTCTTCATTATACTTCTAAGAGAGAAATGAGAGTGCTTGTAAGGAGAGAAAGGCTTGAAGAGAACTTCTATGGATTTTCTTAGGAAAGATTGTGAGATAAGTTGTGCCTTTTATTTCTTTTATTTTATAAACTTATTTTTATATATGAAATCATTGTTTTATTGTATCCTTCTCATGAATTCTGAGTGGTCTTGTTTATCCTTCTCCATACTTTGAGATATTATTTTGTGAAGAATTGATTTTGTTTCTTTCAGTTTTAAATGTCAATAATTTGTGATGATACGAACTTCTATCTTCATTTACTTTTCAATATGACCAATAGAATTGTTAACATGTGTTGAAAAATATATGATCTAAAAGGGCTATGATTTTTACAATATCTTGAGAATCTCATTTGTTTTCATGGGAGAAGATGTCATCCATGGAGTTGAATGAAAATAAATAGAGAAATATACTTTTTTGGATGCAAAATTAGAGATTTTCAAGTGACAGATTAAAATTCTCAATTTGGTCCAGTTGATTGAAAATTGTTGCAAGATTGTTAGCCCTCAGGTGAGGGAGTAGTGGGAGCTCTGGAGTGGTAGCTGGCATCTTCCCAGCCTAACCACGGAATTAGGGACCAAAACCTGGATTAGTCAATGCTCTTTATGCACTCGGAAGAGGGTAAAAAATAGGATTGCTTATATACGGCACAAAATAATTTTTATATATATTTTTTCAAATGATTTTTAATTTCTTCACAATCCATATACTTATTGTACAGGGGAAGGGTGCTTTCTTAAATTTGAACTCTTTGTCACAAAAACTTTATTTAGTTTTTGTAATTTTTACTTTTGAAAGTTCAGCAATTAGTTTAATTAACTTTGTCTTTTTAATGCATTTTTGTCTTTTTAATGCCTTTTTAATGCATTTTATTTAGCATTCACTCTATTACTTTATATTTAAATTTAGCACATGACTTTTGTAGTTTAAAACTGTAGTTCACATTATTATCTTAAGAATTTACTAATAGACATTTCCAACTTCCATGTGGGATGGATATCTAGGACTCCATTAGAGCCATTTAATACTTGAGCGATACATTTACTTGCATTATTTTAAGGGATTTGGTAGTTTAAAAAGTTTTAAAAGATAAAACTATTTTCATTAAATTTATTTTTATTGGGATTAATTTATATATTTACTATTATATCTGTTGTATGAATTTTGTAATATTGAAAGATATTTGCAAAATTAACACACTAAATCCACTTGCATTAAGTATTTGGCGTCGTTGTCAGAGAAGTAACAGAAAGTAGTAGTGAGTTATTTTATAATTTGAATTATTTTTATTTAAAAAAAAAGAGAGTGTTTGTAGATTAGTTTGAATATTATCATATTTTAGTCTATTTGCTTATTTTAATTACTTAATATGTTTGTTTATGTGTTGTGTAAGATCTAAAGATTTAGTACCTTATGATTCTGAGTTAGAAAGAGCTATTTGAAAAAGTCAAAAAATAATAAAAAGGGATAGATCATATTAGCAAAATGGCTTGCAATGTGAATAATGCTGGAAATGAAAATGAACATCATCAAAGACCATTTAGAGATTATGCTAATCCTATAGCAGATGAAATTCATTTGAGTATACAAAACCCTGTTGTAGCTGCAAATTCATTTGAACTTAAACCTATTATTATCCAAATGGTACAAAATAATCTGTTTGGGGGAACACCAACAGAAGATCATAATCTACACCTTGCTAGTTTTCTAGAGTTCTGTGCTACTTTTAAATATGATGGAGTGTCGAAGGATGTCGTCAGTCTTAGACTTTTTCCTCTTTCACTAAGAGATAAAGCTAAGATTTTGTTAAACTCGTTAGCAACTGGATCTATCAGAACTTGGGGAGACTTATCACAAAAAAATTTATCTAAATATTTCCCACCTTCAAAAATTACTAAGCTACTAAGCTTAGCTTAGAAATGATGTTTTATCTTTTTATCATTTTGAAGCATAATCAATTTATGAAGTTTGGGAAAGATTTAAATATCTCTTCAGGATATGTCCACACCATGCATTTCCAGATTGGTTAATATTTCAAAATTTTTATAAAGGATTAGTTGGATCTCTTAATCGATAATTGACGCAGCTGCTGGTAGATCATTAACGTCAAAACCATTCGATGAAGCATACCCCATAATTGAAGAGATGGCCACTAATAATTTTCAATGGACCTCTGAAAGGTTAAATACAAAAAGAGTAGCTAGTATTCATGATTCTGATGCAATATCTATGTTAGCTACCTAAATAGCTGCTATATCAAATAAATAGCTGCTATATCTAGCTGCTATATCAAAGAAGATAGATCAATATAGAATTAATTATTCTTAGACATCACATGTGTTTGAGGAAAAATCATTGGGACAAATAATAGAATCTCAATCTTCTTATGAGACCTTAAATGCAATAAGTAATTGTTCTAAAAATCCTTATGCTAACTATTATAATCCTGGTTGGAATAATCATCAAAAGTTTAGTTGAACTAACAATAACTCTAATGTTACAAATCCACAACGGGGAAATGAAATACCTAAAATATATAGTATTTTTATTATTGCACTTTAATGAAATTTATTTGTGTGATTTTCTTTCAGGTACAATCAAACGGATGAAAAATGCTAAAAGGAGAAAGAGTGACAGATTTGAAGCAAAAATGAAGAAAGGTGCAAAGATGAACAGGGGCGCCTAAGCGTCGGGTACCTAGAGCTTAAGCACCAGAAGTACTTCTTTTATGATTCATTGAATTTAGATGAATTTTTGAAGAGGTTTTTGATGCAACATGTGGTAAAAAACATGAGAAATATCCCATGGACACAAAAATTCTTTCAGTTGGCTTTTAAGAAGGCAACTTCTAGAAGATTCACTGAATGGAGACACATTTTGAAGGCACGCCAAGGAACCTTTTGGAATTTATTAAAGAAGACTTGGATCATCAAGACAAAGATGCCAACCACCCATCAGATCTCACAGTCATCATCCATCTAAGTAACCTCCACCGCCGCCACCCATCGCCACCGCCCTCGTCAGCCACTTTCTTTTTATTTTGAGTATTAATTTGCATTGTGAGTGAAGGAAGAGAATTCAAAGGAACTTCAAGACATTTGATAGAAAGGATTTGAGATAAGTGTTTATCTTTGTGACTGAACTTGGTTTTAATCTAGATTTCTTGTTTGTGTGTATGATTTATATTTTTAAACTCATGTGTGGTTGTGTTTTCTCCATAGATTCTGAGTAGTTTTCTTTATCTTTTTCCTTAAAATGATAAGTTATGAAGTGTTTAAAGGAAGTTGTGTGAAGTATTAGACTTGAATGTTAGAAAAAGTTGTGATGATTTGAAACCTTGCACTTAATTTACTTCTTGATTTGGCCAATTAAGTTGTTAATACCTATTGTGAGAACATGTAAGATCCGAGATGGAATTGTCTAGTCAACAAATGGTTAGAATCACATATTAATTTCATCAATGAGAATGTAGTTCATGGGGTTGAGTGCAAATAAAAAAGGAAATAAACTTTTTAAGGGTGTAGAATTAGAGGACTTTAGAGTGACAGGCTAAAGCCCCTAATTTGACTTATAGTTTTAGGTTTTGATACAAGATGTTAGCCCCCAAGTGGAGGGAGAAGAGGAAACTCTAAAGTAAGAGCTAGTATCTTCCCTACTTAATCAGTCTTCAAAACTATTCAAACTATAGATTAGCCAATGTTCTTTATAACATCTCTAATAAGGATAAAGAATATTATTGCTCATATTTGGCACAACACATTTAGCATACTTCCACAACATAATTTTTATACTTATTACTAATTCATGATAGGAAATAGATATTTTACTTATATAGCCTTCATCTTGCAAATATTTAGTTAAGTTATTTATTTGCTTACTTTATTTTCATAAAACAAAAATTACAAAAAGAATCAAATTTTCATTCCTATTATAGCATCTTAAGTTTAAGTAAAAATGTTTTGCTAAGTAGATTTTTGTCATCTAAATTTTCTAATTTTACTAAGTGCATATTGCTATTATTATATATTGGTTTGATATTCAAGACTTAAATTAAATGATTTTTTTATGTTGGGTCAACAAGAATAAGCAGTGGTTACGTCAGGCTGATGACGTTAAACCAAGCGCTCTGTGGGAGGCAACCCATAGTTATTTGTGTGTTTGTTTTTATTATTTTGTTGTTGTGTATGATTTAGAAAATTTTGGTAGTATTTTTGATTATATATTAAGTTAGTGATTATTCTAAGATCTTTTAAGATGACTTAGACATGATAGAAAGAGTATTTTGACATTAAGTTGACCTATGGGCGGAAGTTTAAAAACATGTGTGAATTTCAGTTTTGAGAAGTTTAAACTGAGGTTTGGTTGGCTTTGACATGGGAGACAATTCTAAGACGTGCTTAGAAGCTATAGTAAAAGTTTGGAGCCTATAAATAGAAGGTTTATGTAAGTATTTTTTATCACAATTCAATTCTAACCATAAATCCTATGTGAAAAGAGAGAGTTTTGGAAAAATGTCATCTTGGGAGAGTGATTTAAAAAAGAAGGAGAAGGCAATGAGAAAGAAGTTAATTAGTCAGAGTGTGCATGATTTATATAACGGTTTCCTCGCCATTAGTATCAAAGGAATAGTGGAGAAAATCACCAAGATTGAGGTTGACATAGCTTCAATTAAAGCAAAAGTGATTGAAGTTAACGCGCATCTGGATCATATGGGATGGCAACTTAAGATGCAGTTTAGTCATACCAATTTTATAGAAGAAGCAAACAAAACAAGGCTATGTATCCTATGTATCTAAAGAACAAGTGGATTGAAGAAGATTCAACTAGAGTTATTAATCATAGTCCAATCTTTCATATATACATTCCAAAAGTTGGAAGAGAGACTAATGAGAGGCCAGGATATGTTCCACCAATTGGAGAATGGAATTAAGTTTGTAGTTTAGTGTTTGTGTGTTTAGTCTTTGTTTAATGTTAAGTGTATTTAGTCTGTTATTATGTTAAAATTTTCTAGTGTTTGTGTTAGGAATCTTCTCATCCGAGACTATTTGGATTGAGAATTTATGTATTTAAAAACATTTGTAATCATTTGTGGATGAATATATGTGTTTTGTTTGTTTGAAATTTTGTATTATTGTGTGTTGAATCGAATTAGTTAAGATTGGTGAATCTTGAGTAAGAGGAGAGTTAAGGGGGAAAGAAATAGTATATAAAGTGTTATGAGACCATATAGGGTTTGTTGACTTAGGTTAGAAGTGCATTTCACTTAAATCAAAAAATCAAAATTTGTGCACTGGCACCTAAGAGCCAATACCCGCCCTGAAGCGTTGTCTAAACATAGATACATGCGCCAAAGCGCCGAACCATTTGCGCTTAAGCGCTGGTTCATGAAAACCAGTTTGTAAATGGTTTTAAGTGAAAAATTGGTTTAAAAACACCATTTTCGCACCTCACTTCATCTTCTTCCTTGGGCCATTGATGATTTCTAAGCTAGGGCTTACCATATTTGAAGATTTCCTGAAGATTTGAGGCAAACATTGCTATGTTTGATATCCTTGAGGTAAGAACTTCACTTCTATGCAAAAAAAATTTATTTTCACCATGTATTTTGAGCACATTCATGAGCTACCCAAAAATCACCATTCATGGTGAAAATTTGAGAAAAATCTATGGAAAAGGCATGGATTTGTTAGTTTAAGCTTTTAGGAGTTTAGTTTAGTAATTTAGAATTGAATGTGGAATTTATTTTGAATTTTATACATTTTTTAGAAATGGCACCAAGAATGAAGAGGAGTAAGGGGAAGACTCCATTCAATTCAAACAAGTTTGCTAGTTCGAGAGCTCAGGATTGATACAGTGATGCACTGCAATCAAGAAAGTTGATCCCTAAGAGATGTTTTAAATGTCCAAGAGGAGCTGATTTAGATTTGATTATTTGCCGTTAGTGGGAATAGTTCTTTTGTTTTCTAGTTGTTGCTGTGATTTCTGTTATGCGGGAGTTTTATGTGATTTTCCCTGAAGCTGATGAAAAATGATTCATGGTGAGGGGGGATGACAATGTCTTTTCCTCCTGAGGTAGTTAATCAGTTTTATCATTTGCCTCGAGTACTTTGTGTTTTTAGTCAAACTATAGTCCTATTGAAGAGGAGTTAGATGAGAATATTTCACCTTTGACTGATGGAAGAGGACTTGGAAGATCACAAATGAAAGAAGAGTAAAATTTTCTGTTTCAAAGTTGGATGCCACTGCAAAGGCATGGCATTATTTTATTTCTGCTCGCCTGCTACCTACAAATCATCTTAGTGAAGTGACTCGAGTTCGAGCAAACTTGAACTATTGCATTCTGCAGTTCAAGCCTATTGAAATTGGAGCTTTGATTCATGGAGTTATTACCAGTTCTATCGTAGTTTCTACTACTGTAGGTTTGGGATTCATATCCTTGATCTTTTTCTTATGCGAGCAAGCTGAAGTTAGATTTGACAACTGGGAGGAGATTTTATAGCTGGGAGGAGATTTTTCGGCCACTAAAGCCCATTATTAGTGTGAATGTGAAATCTTGTCACATCATTCTATTTTTGGTTGGAGGGTTGGATTCTATAGTAGTTCTGCTATTTTGATGTCACAAGCTTCTATTTCACATGCATCTACATCACGAGGTCAGACTTCTAGATGTGATTCTCAATCATGGTTATTACAAAAAATTTTGAATAATGTCATTTATACCAATGAAAAGGTATCAAACTTAGAACATTTTGATGAGAATATGGTTGGATATATGAAGAGACATAGTGATTATGAGGTTGAATTCAACTTAGCTATGGAAAACCTTATGAGAGGTAACCAGGATGTTGTATTTCCTTAGTACCCTAGATATCCACCATATGAGCATGCAGCTATTTGGCATAGTGACGATAGTGATGAAGAGGAGAATGATGATTAATTTGGACATATAGGTTTGTTTGATGTTTTTACTGTATGTGTTGTATGCACTATTGTTAGTGAAGTTGTTCTGTACTTTGTCTTTTCTTTTTAGTTGTTATGGATGAGACTGTTAGTTTTTGTTATGCTATGTTTTGCTTCGTACACCTACTGTGATGTATTTGGGTTTTATTAGTAGTTATTATGTTTAGTGGGAGTAATTGTGATAATTGTGTTGTTTAATGTATTTAGTTAGTGTGTGCTGAACTTAATTCTGGATTTTAGGAAGGTTTAAAATCTAGCTAACTTTTTAATTTAAAAGCTGAATGTTTAAAATTTTCAATTTACTACCAGTTATTTTTCTTTATGTTACAGTTATGTATTTTTGTTAGTATGTTTGTTTGCTTTTATGTTATACTCTACTACATAGAAGTTTGATGAATCTCTATACGTTAAAAAAATTAAAAGTTGATCAATTTAAATTTTTACTCCTGTTTTAATTTTTTAACTTGCATATTTAGGATATGAAAATTTCTGCAAGCATGTTATTTTTAGTTTTTATTCCTGTCAACATTTATATGATGCTAAAATGTTTTATTTTTATTAAAAACCTAATTTTGTGGAAGGATGAAAATTTGTTTTAAGAACTTAAAAATTTATTTGTTCTCAAATGTATTTCAAATAAATTTGATTTTCATTTGAAGAAAAATGATTTTGTATATGATTTGTATATGAAGTTATATTAGGTGAAGTTATATTAGGGAAGTAAAATTTGGAAAATAGAAATGAGTAAGAGAATTTAGTTAAAATTTATAATAATGAAGAAAATCTTAGTTAAAAATTTTTATTGTGGAAACTGCTAAATATAGTTGAATGGAGACACATTTTGAAGGGACACCAAGGCACCTTGTGGATTTTATTAAAGAAGACTTGGATCATCAAGGCAAAAAGGCCAACCACCCAT
This sequence comes from Phalaenopsis equestris, assembly GCF_001263595.1. NCBI lineage: Eukaryota > Viridiplantae > Streptophyta > Magnoliopsida > Asparagales > Orchidaceae > Phalaenopsis > Phalaenopsis equestris. The sequence goes on along the minus strand of NW_018165245.1, from coordinate 255,524 downwards.
CAGATTTTACAACCATCATCCATCCATGTAACCGCCGCCGCCGTCGCACACTTTTTTTTTTATTTTGAGTGTTAATTTGTATTGTGAGTGAAAGAACAGAATTCAAAGGAACTTCAATATATTTGGTAGAGATGATGTGAGATAAGTGTTTATCTTTATGACTACACTTGGTTTTAGTCTAGATTTCTTGTTTATGTGAATGATTTTTACTTTTAAACTCATGTGTGGTTGTGTTTTCTCCATGGATTCTGAGTAGTTTTCTTTCTTTTTTTCCTTAAAATAATAAGTGATTAAGTGTTTAAAGGAAGTTGTGTGAAGTGTTAGACTTCAATGTTGGAAGAATTTGTGATGATTTGAAACCTTGCACTTCATTTACTTCTTGATTTGGCCAATTAAGATGTTAATACTTATTGTGAGAACATGTAAGATCTGAGATGATATTGTCTTAGTGAACAAATGGTTAGAATCACATATTTATTTCATGAATGAGAATGTAGTTCATGGGGTTGATTGTAAATAAATAGGGAAATAAACTTTTCAAGGGTGTAGAATTAGAGGAATTTAGAGTGATAGGCTAAAACCCCCAATTTGATTTATAGTTTTAGGTTTTGATACGAGATGTTAGCCTTCAAGTGGAGAGAGAAGAGGGAGCTCTTGAGTGAGAGCTACTATCTTCCCTAACTAATCGGTTTTCAAGACTATTTAAAATATAGTTAGTCAATGTTTTTATAGCATCTTTTGTAAGGGTAAAGAATATTATTGCTCCTATTTTGCACAACACATTTAGCATACTTCCATACTCAACATAATTTTTATACTTATTACTGATTCATGATAAGGAAAAAGATTATTTACTTATATAGCCTTCATCTTGCAAATATTTAGTTAAGTTAATTAGTTGCTTACTTTATTTTTGTAAAACAAAAATTACAAAAAGAATCAAATTTTCATTCCTATTATAGCATCTTAAGTTTAAGTAAGAACATTTTGCTGAGTAGATTTTTGTCATTTAAATTTTCTAATTTTCTTAAGTGCATATTATTAGTCTTCCCTGTGGGTTCGATATTCGGGGCTTAATCAAAAGGTCCTATATTACTTGATAATGTTATGTATACTTGCGAAGTATCCCATATTTAAATATTATAATTATGTTCTCATTTGTTTTATAGTCAAAAACTTACTTAGCTTTTGCTTTGGATCAAGTTTTTTACTTTTTTGCAAATTAAGAATAACTATTAAGGAAATTAAGCATATGATGGCGTACATCGCATTTTACATCTATATAGAAAGTTGAGATCAAGAAACAACACTGTGAACCCATTGAGAAACTCCAACAATCAAGGAAATCAAACTTATAATTCTTATTACCCTCCATGTTTTAATAATTTGTAGAGTAAGGAGAAAATTTGTCAATGGAATAATTAATATTGCAAATGGGAAGCCAATTACAAAGTCAAGGTGTCGTAATTAGAAACATGGAAAATCAATTGGGATGTATTGCTACTGCACTTAGCAATAGAGACCTAAGAACGTTGCCTAGTAATGTTGAAGTAAATCCTAAAGATCAGAGCAAAGGGCAAATTAAGGCTATTCAATTGAGAATTGGAAAAGAATTGGAAAACAGAGTTCAAAAAGAAGTGAAAGCTGAAGTTGAAAAAGTTGATGTGAAAAATGAAAAATCTGGTGAAGATTCTTATTTTGAGTTACAATGTCCTATTAAACCAATGAAAATCACTGTAGAAAGACCACCACCTCCATTTTCTCAAAGATTGAAGCAGAAAAATAGAGATAACCAATGTTCAAAATTTTTGGAGATATTAAGGAAATTGATGATAAACATTCCATTTATTGAAGCCTTTGAACAATGCCAAGCTATGTGAAGTTCATGAAGGATATACTTAATAAGAAAAGAAAGTTTGTAGATAATGAGATTGTTGCACTCAGTGAAGAGTGTAGCACTGTAATTCAAAAGAAGCTTCTTAAAAAATAATAAGATCTTGGAAGTTTTACAATTCCTTGTGCTTTTGGTGAAAGATTTTTTGGAAAAGCTTTATATGATAGGAGCCAGTATTAATCTTATGCCTTTATCAATTTTTAGAAGGTTGGGTTTACGAGATATTTCACCTACAACTGTAATTATTCAATTAGTTGATCATTTTGATTACCTATCCTAATGGAGTTATATAAGATGTTTTGGTAAAAGTTGATAAATTTATCTTTCTTGTGTATTTTATTGTATTAGATATAAAGGAAGATAAATAATTCCTATCATTTTAGGAAGACCATTCCTTGCCATTGGAAGAGCTTTGATAGTTGTGTAGAAAGGAGATCTAACTATAAGAGTTAGTGATCAAGAGGTTACATTTAATATTGTAAAATTAATGAGATACCGTGCAAAACAGCAAGAGACTGAATGCTTCAGAATGGAAATTAACAACTATTTAAGCCTTGAATATTTCAAGAAGACATTCAAAAAAGAATTTGAAATATGAATAAAATTCAAGATGAACCTATGAAAGTGAGTAAAGAAGATTTGGCTTATGTTAAAAAAAAATAAAATGTTAGACTCTAAAGAAAGTAATAAGAATTTGATTTCTTCTATTGAGAAACCAATTGAACTAAAACTGAAAACACTTCCTACACATTTGAAGTATGCTTTTTAGGAGATTTATCTATATTACCTATTTTTAGTATCCTCAGAATTCGCTTATATGCAAGAACAACAGTTGTTGGAAACTTTGAGAAGATATAAAAAAGCCTTTAGATGGACATTAGCTGATATTAAAGGAATCAGCCCTTTAATTTGTATGCTTGGAATTTTATTGGAAGATAAACATGAACAAAGAGCTAATCCACAAAGGAGATTGAATCTTATGATGAAAGAATTTGTTAATAAAGAGAATTTAAAATTGTTAGATGCTGGAATAATATATCATATTTCAAACAGTGCTTGGATGAGTCCAATTCATTGTATTCTAAAGAAAGGAGGTGTGACTATAGTGACAAATGAGAATAATGAATTAATACCAACAAGACAAATCGCTGGATGACGGATCTGAATAGATTATAGAAAATTAAATTCAACCACCATAAAGGATCAATTTCATTTACCCTTTTTGGACCAAATGTTGGATAGGCTCGTTGGGCACAGATATTTTTATTTTCTAGATGAATATACTGATTATCATCAAATACCTATTGCTCTAGAGGCTCAAGAGAAAACAACATTTACTTGTCCTTATGGAACTTTTGCTTTTTAGCTAATACCCTTTGGATTATGTAATGCACCTGCAACATTTCAAAGAAGTATGATGTCAATTTATAGTGATTTAATTGAAAAGGGACTGAAGTCTTTATGAATGATTTTTCTGTATTTGGAACTTCATTTGAAATATGTTTAAATCATTTAAAGAAAGTTTTATAACAATGTGTAAAGACTACTCTCATATTAAATTAGGAAAAACGTCAATTTATAGTTGCTGAAGGAATTATGCTTGGGCATAAAATTTCAAAAAATGTCGTGGAAGTAGATCCTGTAAAAATTCAGGTTATATCAAACCTTCCTTCGCCTACTACTTACAAAGGAGTTAGGAGCTTTTTAAGACATACTAGATTTTACAGGCTATATATTAAAGATTTTTGAAAAATTATAAAGCCTTGATGCCAACTTCTAGAAAAGGATACAAAATTTGACATTAAACAAGATTGTCGTAAAGCATTTGAAACTTTAAAGGAAAAATTGATCATTGCTCCTATAATTATTTCTCTTGATTAGGAGAAACCTTTTTAATTAATGTGTGATGCTAGTGATTATGTAATTGGAGTTGTATTATGGCAAAGAGATGATAAGATTTTCAAAGTCATATACTATGCTAGTAAGACTCTTAATGATGTTCAAATTAACTATACCATTACTAAAAGAGATTTTTTAGCAATTATTTATGCTTTTGATAAGTTTAGATAATATCTGATTAGAGTTAAATGTGTTGTGCATACTGACCACTCGGCTATTAAATATTTAATGCAAAAACGAATGTGAAACCAAGATTAATTAGATGGGTGCTTCTGATGCAAGAGTTTGATTTTGTAGTAGTCAATAGGAGATAATCAAATTGTTGATCATCTATCTAAGCTAGACTAGGAAGAAATTCTTGATTTGGAAAAAGAAATTAATGAAACTTTTCCTAATGAACAACTTTATGTTGTAAATGGATAGGAATACCGTGGTATGCGGATATTGCAAATTATATTGTTAGTGATATTTTACCATATGGACTAACAAAACATTTGGAAAAGAAATTCATTTATGATGCAAAATCTTATTTTTGGGATGACCCTTATTTGTATAAATAATGCAAAGATTTAGTTATGAGACAATGTGCACCTTACAAATAAATTCAAGAAATTATCCAAAAATGTCATGATTTTGAATTTGGAGGTCATTTCGGGAATGATAGAATTGTTCATAAAACTTTGCAATCTATATTTTATTTGCCTACTTTATTTGGAGATGTTGATATATA
>NW_018165245.1:246411-250531 GCF_001263595.1 Phalaenopsis equestris | reverse complement strand
TATATATATATATATATATAAGCATAAACCAATAAAACAGCCTAGGGAGGGCCCTCACCAACATAACAAACTTAACTAAACAGAAAATACAAGTATACCCCCAAACAAGATAAAACAACTAAGAAACAAGGAGCTCAGCCACAATGGAAGACTAGCACGACTCATGGCCACTAACAATGTCCAAACAATCATTTTTGCACTCTTAAGTAAGGAATTTAGAGTTTGTCCCTCTGAGTTAACAGGTGGAGTGGGGGTGAGAGGGTTGTGGAGACCTCAGCATGCTCAGCATTTGCACCCTGCATAGCCAGGAAGTTAGCAGGCATGTTTGCTTCCCTATACACAAATGAGAAATGAATCTTAATTTCAAGGCTAAGCTTTTTAATCTTGTGAATCCACTGGTTAATGTGCCAAGGGGAAGAAATCTTGTTAGTCAGCAGCTCCACCAGCAGAGAGGAGTCTACTTCAACAAAAATCCACTTCCACTTGTTCTCCTTAGCAAACTTTAAGGCCAAATAATGAGCAGTAGCTTTAGTGTCCAAAGCATCTTTAGCAATATATTATAGAAGAGCAAAGTATGCCCTATGTGATCTCTAAAAATTTCCCCAATACCTGCTCTCTTTTTTGTGTAGCTTCCATCAGAATTGATTTTAATGAAAGGGTAAGGAGGTCTCTCCCATCTAACCTTGATGATCTTAATATTATTAGCAACCATGGTGGGTAAGGTCTGCAGGATCTTAGGGAACTTCCTCCAACTTATCAGCTTATTTAGATGTGCCAAGCAGTTAATCATCACCCTTGTAGTGCTGACCTCCCTCTCCTAATGTTTGGCCTTGTTCCTAGCCATCCAAAGGAACCAAGCAACAATGAAGGGGATTGGCATGAGGTTAATCTCCTGTCAATCTTTAATACAATCTATTATGTTATCCCAACCAATATTTATCAGGTTAATATTCATTTTGGAGGTCAATCTATTCTAAACCTCCCTAGCAAATTTGCACCTAAAAAATAAGTGATCCCTGAAATCCTGGTCAAGCTTGCAGAGATGGCATCTAGATGGCCCTTTTAGACCTTTTAGTTTCAGGATATCATCAGTAGGAAGTAAATTGTTTAGGACTCCCCAAGAAAAGAACAACATGGAAGGGGTAAGGTGTTTTTGGCATGAGGATACATTCCACTGACAGTTGTCCCAGCTGTAAAAATTATTCTGGATATCCTTTAAAATACTTGCCATGGTCCTGTTCCTCAAATTAAGTTGATCTTTGTTGCTCCTATCAAATTGGATAGTTGAAATGGAGCTAACAGAATGATCCTTCAAAATACTCCTCAAAGTGTCCTCAGACCAAATATTGTCATTCCAACAGTCTTTGACCAATAGATCCCCCTCCTTTTCATCCTGCACAGGTTCCAAATATTTTGTAGGGCACCAATTATCTTCCAAAATTTGATATCCCCTTGGCCCAACTCCCATCTTAGCAGCTTTTCAATATCTTCCATGACCTTTAGCATCTGAATCCAAATTCTGGAATCTCACACCTTCCTAGTGACCTCCCCAGGGTGATCAAATTTGCAGTATTTGGCTTGCATGAACTTGGCCCAGGCCCATAAGCTTTCATTCTGTCTTTGGCCCATAAGCTTTCATTCTGTCTGAATTTAATCCAAAGCGTACACAGGCTGATGTGTTGCATCTGGTGTAACCAAACCACCAGCCTCCCACCAGCCTCCCAAGGTTTAGCCACTTTTTGGCAGCTTGCCCAAGCCACTTGTTTTCTATTCCCAGCCCAAAGAAATCTGTTGAAGGTTCTTTCCAACATCAAAAAGGTGCTTCTTTTCATTGTTTCCACTTGGAGAACATAAAAAGTGATAGAGGTAAGAATGCTCTTAAGGAGGGTGATCCTTCCACCATTGAACAAATAAGATTTAGACCACCCCTCAAGAGTAGAGATTATCTTATCAATAACCTCATCAAATTGAATCAACTTTGTTCTTCCTCTTATCAAGTGAATCCTTAAATATTTGAATGACTGGCTCAAGCTAGAGAATCCAGTGTAAGAGTGCATCCATTGTTTGATTGGTAGGGAGGCTCTTTTACTGATCAGTATCTCACATTTATCCTTGTTTACCTTTAAACCAGACACCTCTTGGAAATTATGCAGGCACTCCATAATGAACTTGGTAGCAGACTTAGTAGCCCTAGTAAATATCAGAATGTCATTAGCATAGATTAGATGGTTGATATCCATCTTAGCTCTATTGTGATAAGTATCGAAGCTTTTTCTATTCTCCTTGCAATCAATAAGTCTAGAGAATAGAATCAATAAGTCTAGAGAAGTAATCCAGGACCAGGATAAAAATGGTGGGGGATAGAGGGTTCCCTAGTTTGAGTCCTCTAGAAGCTTTAAAGAAACCATGTGCTTTTCCATTTATAAACACAGAATTTATATTATCCTCCAGCCATCTTTTAATAATCTGATAGCACTCCCTGGAAAATCCCCTAGCCTCCAAGCATTCAATAATGAAATCCCAGTTCACCGTGTCATAAGCCTTCATCAAATCAAGCTTAAGGATGGCATTTCCCCCTCTGCAAGGTTTTTCCAAATTCTGTAGAAGTTCTTGACCCAGGAGGTTGTTATCCCCAATGCTTTTGCCTTTCACAAAAGTAGCTTGGTTATTGCTGACAAGTTGAGGTAATACAGGATGGAGTCTGTGTACAACAATTTTGCTTATAGTTTTGCTTATAACATTGTTAAGACTCAGGGTTCTGTAATGGTTCTAGCTATCCTTGATAGAGGTCTTTGGGATGAAGACAATAGTGGAAGCACTGAAATAATTAGGTAGGGAGTTACCTTTGAAAAAATGTTGGATAGCTTTGATCACCTCCACCTTGATAACATCCCAGGCTTTCTTGTAGAAGTTTGCAGTAAACCCATCAGGGCCAGCAGATTTGGAACTGTCTATGGAATTTGAAGTTATTTTAATCTCCTCCTCATCAGGAATATCATTCAAATGCAGATTGGCAGTAAACTGCTTGATGTCTACAAACAAATTGCTATCAACATGCACTCTCTCACTATTGTTCCCATTCATAAGGTTGTGGCAGTACTGCACAGCACTTTCAGCAATGTCCTCCTCTTGCATGAGCCAAGTTCCATTCTGGTCCTTTATGGAGTGTATAGTGTTACATTTTCTCTGGTATTTAATGCAGGCATGGTAGAATTTGGTGTTTCTATCTCCTTCGGTAAATTAGGTTTTGGCAGGCTTTTGTTGTAGGAATTATTCCTGCCACTGAATAGCATTTAAGAGTTTCTCATTTACCTCAAGAAGAACAGCTTCATCAATCCTCCCTTTGTTATGCTCCTCCTCCAGATCAATTACCTCCTTTTCAACCTTATCCACAATCAGCAGAAGGTCCCCAAAAGTGTCCCAGCTCCACCATTTAAGAGCTTTGCCCACCTTCTTTTGATTAATCCACAGGTTGATGAAAGGGTTAGGGTGAAGGTCATTCTTCCAATGTTCCTTAATAATATTCAAGAAGTTCAAGTTTTGAGACCACACATTCAGATATCTGAAAGAGCTTTTCTGGCTTGTCACCTTATTCCCTATAGAGATCAGTAAAGGCCTGTGGTCTGAACCAGCTTGGCTTAAGTGAGTGATGGATGTTTGCAGAAAATTTTGGATCCAATTATCATTGGCAAGCACTCTATCCAACCTTTCCCACATGTCCTTCCTTCTCCAATTAAACATAGGGCCACTAAATCCAAGGTCAATTAACCCAATTTTTTGAATATTATCATTAAAAAATGATATAGTGGTAGGGTTAGGAGGTCTGCCCCCCTTCCTCTCAGCTGGAGAGGATATGCAATTAAAGTTTCCTCCCACAAGACAAGCCTTATCAATTGATCCTTGGATGAGCTGCAGGGATTCCCACTGATCAATTCTAGCAACTTTAGAGCTTCCTGCATAAACAAAAGAAGCAAACACCTCCATACCCACAAAGTTGAGATTCATATGTAAGATTTGAGTATGGTTAAGTAAGATAGAGCACTTCATTTCTTTTCTATAGAAAACCCAAATTTTGTTGTTGATATTAGTGAACAGATTGATATATATATATATATATATA